>NW_026600442.1:169163-231663 GCF_029448725.1 Salvelinus fontinalis | reverse complement strand
GCCTCTACACTGTTTGTCAATACCGTTGAATATTATCACCGTTGTAACCGTAACGGATGGGGCTGCGGAAAATAAAAGTCTGTCTGAATTATCGACACAATCTCAGTTTGATCAAGATAGAGTTTTCTGGCCACAGGATCAAAGCCCTTTCCTCTTTGTGAATCGTTAGTGTGAGAGAGAGAACCATACAGGTAAGTGTGCATTAGTCTAAATGAAACGGCTTTTAAACTCTCCTCTTAATTTGGATTAATCTGCCGTCGCTAGCAGTCGGTCCACGTTCAAGGCCAGCATGGGTTTTCCCGTGTATTGACGTTGTCGTAATAACATGATGGCGCCAACATCATCAGAGATAAAACCAAGATTAAAGACGCCAGGCGCAACGCAAAGTGAATTGCCAAATGTCAGGAGCGGGTTGGATATTTTCCGGTGTAGTCATACATCACATGAATCCATCGTTCCAATCTCTCTGCTTATCCCTCTGTTCTCGGCAGGGGGGTGGTTGTGGTTGCAGGGGGTGTTATTAACTAATAGCAGAGGTTCTTTGAGGAAGGGGGTTATTCGACGGGGGCGCATTGAGCCCCTCTCAAAGCCTGGCCTCTCTAATCTGGAACACGCTAGTCTCCCTCCATGAGGAGATTAGACCACCTGTGACCTCCTATTAACAGGCATTTCCACCACGGTCCTAAAACAAGTCCAGGCAACCCTGATCTTGTGGTTCAACCACATTTAAACTGACACTTCATATTCCTGAAGCTCCCTGAACACCTGTTTACTAAACTTCCTTCTAATACTCTTCCAATAGTCACTTAAGTCTTTTTTTATATATATTTACATTTTATTTATTTTTGCATTTTTGTTTATATATGTATGTATTTGTATTTTTACCCCTTTTTCTCCCCAATTTCGTGGTATCCAATTGATAGTTAGTCTTGTCTCATCGCTGCAACTCCCCAATAGACTCTGGAGAGGCGAAGGTCGAGAGCCGTGCGTCTTCCGAAACACGACCCAACCAAGCCACACTGCTTCTTGACACAATGCCCACTTGACCCGGAAGCCAGCCGCACCAATGTGTCGGAGGAAACACCGTACACCTGGCGACCGTGTCAGCGTGCATTGCGCCCAGCCGCCCACAGGAGTCGCTAGTGCGCGATGGGACAAGGACATCCCTGCCGGCCAAACCCTCACCTAACTCGCAAGACGCTGGGCCAATTGTGCGCCGCCCCATGGGTCTCCCGGTCACGGCCGGTAGCGACAGAGCCTGGACTCGAACCCAGAATCTCTAGTGGCACAGCTAGCACTGTGATGCAGAGCCTTAGACCACTGCACCAGTCAGGAGGCCCCTGTAACTGAACTGTTGATAGTCCCGGTTGGCCTGTTTATTATTTTCGCAGGATGCCTTTGTCGTCACCCTTATTGTCGTGTTTTTCTCTTTCTACAGTTGGCACTGGGCGCTTTTCCCTATCCACAGGTGAGTCCCTTCCTCACTACATTCCATGCACATGGCATCATGTTTAGCTATGTAGAAGCCACACAGTAAGGTGTCATGGCAACATATGGTCATAGGGTCTTTCTCACTCCCTTAATTCTGTTTGTGATGTCACTGGTGGTCCGGTAGTGACTCTCTTATCCATTCTCCATGTTGATCCTACTCCTACAATCCTGCTCATCTTCAAATGTAATTGCTGAGCCACAGAAGAGGTCTGCTGAATCCCATCAGCTCTTTAATTAGGCCCTAATGAGGGCTTAGTACCATAATCCTCCTCTGAGCATGCTGAACTTGGTTACCTCCTGTGACTGGCTGCACGGCGGACATCTTGGAAAGCCATGTGGATGGTGGCTGTAATGGTGGTTAATGAGTCGATTCTTAGAGTGTTTTTTATGATGTGTCACTGGACAAAAAGATCTTCTCACTTGATCAAGAGTGACCTTTGTGAAAGGTCAGCTGGCTTTGTGACATCTACTTCATCCATTGTGTGCTTCAACTACTCCGACTGACTTTCATTCTTCTGAGAGGAAAATGGAACGACGAGACAAAATGGCTACTGAGTATGTAGAACGTTCTATAAACCTCCAAACAACCATAAAACAATGAAATGTAGGTCTTAAAGAACATTGTTTTGTGAAAGAAATGGTCTGGAGTCAGGAACCTCAATTATTGTCCCAAATACCTCAAAATAATACACGTGTGTCCTTTCTACATAAAGGGTCCCGTGTTTCTCAGTTGGCAGAGCATGGCGCTTATGTCTCCAGGGTTGTGGGTTCGATTCCCATGGGGGACCAGTACAACAACAAAAGTATGAACATGTCTGCACTCACTAATGTAAGTTGCTCTGGATAAGAGCATCTGCTAAATGACTAACATGTAAGTCTCTCTGGATAAGAGTGTCTGCTAAATGACTAACATGTAAGTCTCTCTGGATAAGAGTGTCTGCTAAATGACTAACATGTAAGTCTCTCTGGATAAGAGTGTCTGCTAAATGACTAACATGTAAGTCTCTCTGGATAAGAGTGTCTGCTAAATGACTAACATGTAAGTCTCTCTGGATAAGAGTGTCTGCTAAATGACTAACATGTAAGTCTCTCTGGATAAGAGCGTCTGCTAAATGACTAACATGTAAGTCTCTGGATAAGAGCGTCTGCTAAATGACTAACATGTAAGTCTCTCTGGATAAGAGTGTCTGCTAAATGACTAACATGTAAGTCTCTGGATAAGAGCGTCTGCTAAATGACTAACATGTAAGTCTCTGGATAAGAGTGTCTGCTAAATGACTAACATGTAAGTCTCTCTGGATAAGAGCGTCTGCTAAATGACTAACATGTAAGTCTCTCTGGATAAGAGCGTCTGCTAAATGACTAACATGTAAGTCTCTCTGGATAAGAGCGTCTGCTAAATGACTAACATGTAAGTCTCTCTGGATAAGAGCGTCTGCTAAATGACTAACATGTAAGTCTCTCTGGATAAGAGCGTCTGCTAAATGACTAACATGTAAGTCTCTCTGGATAAGAGCGTCTGCTAAATGACTAACATGTAAGTCTCTCTGGATAAGAGCGTCTGCTAAATGATTAACATGTAAGTCTCTCTGGATAAGAGCGTCTGCTAAATGACTAACATGTAAGTCTCTCTGGATAAGAGCGTCTGCTAAATGACTAACATGTAAGTCTCTCTGGATAAGAGCGTCTGCTAAATGACTAACATGTAAGTCTCTCTGGATAAGAGCGTCTGCTAAATGACTAACATGTAAGTCTCTCTGGATAAGAGTGTCTGCTAAATGACTAACATGTAAGTCTCTCTGGATAAGAGTGTCTGCTAAATGACTAACATGTAAGTCTCTCTGGATAAGAGTGTCTGCTAAATGACTAACATGTAAATGTAAAGAAAGCAGCAATCAGCAGGTGAAACAAAAACAAAGTGTCCTCCCCGCCCCTGTTTCTGTAAATAGCTGAGGAATTGGGGCTAGATAAATCTCACCACTGTTACATCCATAACTCTGTCTATGAATTTAAGGACTGGCCTATCAAAATGATAGTTTTAACGATGTTGTGAGATTTTATAGTGTTTATTTACAAACATTGGAGCAAAACAAGCTTATGTTGGGTTCAGATGGGGAACGAGAGTTGAACTAAGTTCATGAGACATTTATAAGTTATATTCTCCAACAATCAATCAGTACATATTATTCATTTAGAAGTCCAAAAATGGATGAAGCAACTGCATATTGGCATTTTTTTTAAAGGTACATTAAGTTCTACAATGCACTTTTCAGGTCCGTGTCTCGATGTCCCAATCCATCAGCCGTTGCTAAGGCAATACGTTGTGCCTTTTTAATCGTCAACACAACTTCCTCTTACATTTCTCATGCTCAAGAACAAGATACTATTATTTAAAGTCAAATGTCGATGGACTGCCCCTTTAATAATGTGACTCATAAGGTACACAGTTTCCAAGCTGTGAAATGTAAACTCCATGGAGGCTGATTTTAAAGGAGCCCAGTGGGCTAGAGCAGTGCGCTGGTACCATTAGTCCAAGCTCTGCGCTGGTGACCGCTTTGTTTCCCAACGCTAATTAACCCAACAGGCACGCTGCGAACCAATCTAATGAACATTACTCACGGCTACCATGACCGTCGGCCTGTGGATGGCCTGGAACACCCAAATAAGACTGGAGGGAGACCATAGCACTGACTGACTGAAACTGGGATATGATGCCAAGTCTATCATGGTTGTGAATCTGTTCAGTAGCTATAAGAGACCGTAGCTGCATGTCCAGAAGAGGAATTGTCGAGTGTCTGTGGCATTGTTTATGATGTTTAGTACACAGAGTAAGACCTGTGAATTAGGGTAGTTGTGATAGTTATCCCTAGATGTGTTTCTGTAGGGGCTTTGCAATAAATGGATGTCTTCGAGAGAATAATTAAGAGGATATAAGCCCTCTACACAGTGATTAAGCTGCATAGTGAATCAGTTTTGTTAATACTAGTCCTGGAGACATGGGAAATACTAAACTTGTTTTGAGGCGACCAGTCAAACGTGTGTTTGTGCCCCCTGTGTTCATCCTGCTGTGATGACGTACATGAGGTCTCCATGGTTATTGTGTGTGTGGCCTCGGGCATGTCTCATTTCGGAGTGCTGCCACTCTTATCTTCAGCAGTGTCTATTAACATGGCCATTATCATGTTAATAGACACTGTATGATTACATACAATAATGAATGCCTCAGTCACACACACACACACACACACACACACACACACACACACACACACGGTTTTTGAATAAGAAGCGGAAGGATGTGGGCTTGTCGGTTCTTCTCTGGTATTTACATATCCACCATTTTGTGTGGAAGGGAGCGTCATTCTCAGCATCTTCATGTCTCTTTTTAATAGGCATGAGACCTCTGGTAACACTTTAATATCTCCAATATATTGAATCCAATCTATAGCAGTCTGCCAGTAAACTTCCACCAGAATCTGATTCATAAATTAGCCTAAATAACCAGAGGAAGAAAAAAGACAAACTTATTTCTTGTTCTTTACAAATGGAGCCATAGGCGTGGTGGTGGAGCGTTGAATGTTTTCACACCCCATTAATTTATTTCTTCTTCCTCTCTCTCCCCCTCTCACTGTTTCCCCCTCTCTCCCCCTCTTTCACTGTTTCCCCCTCTCTCCCCCTCTTTCACTGTTTCCCCCCCTCTTTCACTGTTTCCCCCTCTCTCCCCCTCTTTCACTGTTTCCCCTCTCTCTCTCCCTCTTTCACTGTTTCCCCCTTTCTCCCCCTCTTTCACTGCCCCCCCTCTCTCTCTCTCCCTGTTTCCCCCGCTCTCTCTCTCTCTCCACTGCCCCCCCCCCCTCTCTCTCTCTCTCTCTCTCTCTCACTGTTTCCCCCCTTCTCTCTCTCACTGTTTCCCCCCTTCTCTCTCTCTCACCGTTTCCCCCTCTCTCTCTCTCTCTACTGCTACCCCCCTCACTCTCTCTCCTACCGTTTCCCCCGCTCTCGCTTTCCCATCCTCTCTCTCTCACCGTTTCCCCCTCTCTCTCTCTCTCTACTGTTCCCCCCCTCACTCTCTCTCCTACCGTCTCCCCCGCTCTCGCTTTCCCATCCTCTCTCCCCTTCTATCTTCCCTACATATGGAATTTAAAGCTACACCGAGAGACAGTGTGTGCGCCAGGGAGATCTCCCGCTGCCAGTGTTCTCCTCATCTCTCTGTTCATTTCCCTGCTCCATATGGTGTTACAGACAGTTCACCTGCAGGCTGTAGCAGAGCCCTGGTAGAACGGGTAGAGTGGCGGCCGAGAGCCGCTCGGCTTCATCTCGCCAGGCGCAGCCGGCGAACGTCCTCGGGCCTGGGCTGTCAGCTGTCTGCGCAGAAGCCCCTTGTGCCATCACCCTCCACGGTCCACCCGACTGTGGCAGCAACACAAATAGAGAGAATGGAATCAATTGTAAGCACCTGAGATTTGCTCAGGATAGGTGGTTTTGGGAGAATGGGGTCAGTGTTTTGGGTGGATTTGAAGGGCAGAGGGGTGCTTTTTGTTTTTGGAAAGAGCTGTTGTAACGCTGTAAGGGGGCTTCTGTACTCACCCTTTCCATTTTGTGTGTGTGTGTGTGTGTGTGTGTGTGTGTGTGTTGCCTGGAGTATGGGTTAACAGTAACAGTGGGGGCGGAGGTGGCGATAACAGAACACACGCCATGGTGTTTTCATCCTGTGTTTGTCATTGATTAGAGACGGCCTCTTTAATTCCTCCTCACCCCATGTTGTGATCCATTTGCATTCGTTGTGAGGAGTTAATGGAGTTTTCTCACGACTCTGAAAGTCTTTGAAGACAGCAGACTGGATGTGATGTGTATACAGCCGCCGGGGCAGCGCCCCCCTGATTGATTTGGGCCCTTTTTTTGCTTTTCCTCGTCTCCATTTGAAATTGTTCTGCAGAAGAAGAAGAAGAAGAAGAACAGGAAGTAGTTCAAATATGTTTGATGGTGTTGTTATGAAGGGATCACATAAAAATGTCAAACAGACTGTAGAGGGATTTAACAGATCAGTGATTGCACTCCCCAGTATTGAGTAATGTAGACTCTTTTGACACCATCCCCATATTGCGTTGTGACACGGGGACTTTCATATGAGGAAGTATCACATTTTCCAAAAATGTCGACTGCTTTATGCAGAGGCCACATTCACCCCTGTCTGTGAACGTTTTGAACTTTTTGATGCTCTAGCTATTGCTCCCCTCAACCCTGGAACATCTGCCTTCAGATCAACACAGCTGTTAACATCTATAGAAATGGGAGACCGATGGAAGTATTGAGTGTTTCAATACAGTACTGTCTCCCTGTCTGTAGACTGAGAACAACCTCTACATGATGACTGAGTAGGAATACCATTGCTTCTAACCAAGTCTGTCTATTCTGTTGTGATTGATGACTGTGATGAAACGAGGGAGTTGCATTGGGTTGACCTCGAGTGTCCATCCATTGCCTCTGAAATGTTGTTCCCTCAGAAGTATTGGAGTCCATTTTGAAACCAAGACTTAAAAAAATCCATATTTTTGCCTCTACTCTTATGTGGGATGATTGTTCGTGATTAGAGTTGTTTTAACCTGAATGTAAAACACAGAACACTGTTGTTTTCCTCTGCAGGATTCAATCTTCTCCCGTTTGTTGTCCACAGTAGTCATTTTCAAACCAACTCTGTATCAGAAACAAGGGACTCATTGAAAGGTTAATGTATTGTTAGACCGTAATCATCATATGAAGCGCTGATTACCCCCAGGACAAATATATACTACGTTGTGATGTGTAAATTAGATCAGCAAGTTCTATCGTTCAATGACTATGTTAAATGGAAAGATGGGACGGCATTGTTACGGCTCACGTTGTTGACGCCAGATCGAATTACCTTGTACGAAATAACAAACTCTTGACAAAATAGAACTCGAATAAGTTTGCCTTCCACAATCCAATTTCAACCCCTGAGCAGCTTGCAATTTTGTTTAGTAATTATTTCTGAATGAATTTGTTTTCTGTAGTCGCCCATAACGTGTCTGAATCAGGCAAAATAGGTGTAGAGGCCATGAAGGGGCCTCTTGATATTTACCACGAGTGCAAAGCTGTCATTTAATTGAGAGAATGAATCAATAAGAGTTTTAACACATTTTCAAAAGAGCGAACGAAACACGCAAGTAATTGACTAAACATAATGGGCCATCTAGCTCAAAGCAGAAGACCTTGGGTCTCTTGTTATCTATGCATTAAAAACGTTCTCACTGTCTGACTACAACTCTGTTTCTTGTGTTGAGCTTTTCAGGTCATGAAAGAAACTTCAAAGCCTGTTTTTTATATATATATATGAAGTAAAATAATTAAAACTGTTTATGAACAAAGCCGGGCATTTCAGGTCATTGGACTTTCACGTACGTTGTGTTGAAACCTGTTTGTTTTCTGTGGAGTGGTGATGGATGAAGGCAAAATAGTCTATACTGAGCCCTCTATACTTGTCACCAGAGATGACTGGTTAATTGTTGGTTTTAGCTAACATAGCCCCATGTTAGCCTCTACCCTTTTTTATTTTATTTTTAAGAACATTTAATTATTTTTCTCTGTTTGAGTGGAAATGTTTGCTCAGCCTGCAGAGTCCTATTTGAAATATACATTATGCACAATTCATTCTACAAGCCTGCGTCTTTAGACAACCTGGAGGGGGTAGCAGGGAAGATGAAATTAACATTGCTGAATCTCTTCCACCTCCCCAAATGAGAGCAAGACTATTAACGTTTGGTTATTATTTATTTATTATGTAAATGGTGTTAACACATGCCCACCGGGGATGCCATCATATTCTCCCAGTGATCATAATGTGTCCAAGTGTGTGCTTTTGATTATGACATGCTAATTACATATTGCCTCTCTCTCTTCTTCTTGTCTTCGTCTGCTTTTACAGATTCAGAAAAACCAAGGATCTTTAATGGTGAGATTTGATGTATTTTTCGCGGGGGACGACAGTGTTTCACTCCCGGCAGTGTTTCACTCTCGAGTAGATCCCTCATTTGAAACGTCCCACAAATTGCGTTTTATTTATTTATTTATTTTTGCAATGAAATGATACAGCCTTAACTGCCAGTATTAGATTAGATGCTATTATAGAATAATAGAAACATTCAGGAGGCGATGGCTGTGCCGGAGCCTGGTGCATTTGATTAATGTAAATACCTTTTTATTACATTAGTGATTTTCTCTGCCACCGTACTGTCGTAACGTCACATGTAGACTAATACTTATTTAGTTTTCTTCTTCTCTCCACTCCTCTCCGTCTCCCCGTTCAAGCCTCTCCAGTTACTGCAATGCATCGTTGATGAGGTGAGTCGGCGTCTTATGTGCTTTCTCTCCTAAAGTCATTCCTAATGGTGTGGAAAGCTTATATTTTGTTTCCTAATGAAGCACAGTGCTCAGACGGCTTCGCTCGCGCTCGCTCACCCCCCTCCGCCCCGCACACACAACCGCCTTGGGCCATTCCACACACACACACACACACACACACACACACACACACACACACACACACACACACTCAGGCTGCACCCATCCTGAGCGGCTCTGTAGACACACACACACACACACACACACACACACACACACACACACACACACAGGCAGATCACAGATGCACGTATACACACACAGATAGACATACACGTACTACTGCCTTGAACCATTCTATACACACACATTGATAGACACACACACACACACACACACACACACACACACACACACACACACATTGATAGACACACACACACACACATTGATAGACACACACACACACACACACATTGATAGACACACACACACACATTGATAGACACACACACACACATTGATAGACACACACACACACATTGATAGACACACACACACACACATTGATAGACAAACACACATTGATAGACACACACACACACACACACACATACATACACACACACACACACATTGACAGACACACACACACACACACACACACACATTGATAGACACACACACACACACACACTGCTGCCTCTAGTCGTTCTCAAAGGTTATTGTAGTTTTGTTTTTATTTCTATTCGTTTTCTGATTTTTTTTATTTGAAGTTCAGTTTCAGTTAGTTTTCAGACCTGAATTGATTGTTTTTTATTTAGTTTTAGTTGTTTTAAAATGATTTCTATTTATAGTTTCTCACACACAGGCCAGGGATAGAAGATACTGGGAGGCAGCTTACTACATTGTATCAGCCCAAACAGCTGTTACTTCTTCAGCAAGATCTCTTTTACAAGCTTTTTGTTACCTTGTTTCAGATGGCGGTCTATTGTGCATTTTGTACTCTAAGGTAGCAGGTTTTGCAGAATATATTATTGACATTTGCAACGAGCATCCCAGCGGAGTGTTGACCCTCTTTTATTTCAGTCAATACTCTGATCTTGAATTCTCTGTTATTTTCTTTATACGTTCATGCTTGGTTTTATTTCCTGCCATTTTAACTGCCCCTAATTGACCCGTTGTACAACTTCCGATGACCCCGTTAGAGAACATCAGCATGAAGCAAAGAGCGCTGTTGAATCACGACCAATAGTATTCCCCAAAACACACGCGTGCCAAAACAGACATGATTGATTGGATTGGAAACATTGTGTCAATTACAGAACATTTCCTAGGATGTTCTACCTGCAGCAACACTAGTGGATAATGCTGGAAGTAGCTGTTAAAGGGCCTCCAGACCTGGACCAAAAGGCAGGACCCTGCACATACCTGACTAGCTAACCCACCATGTTAAGTCTATAGGAATGCTAACAGGCTAACTTTAGCTTCGTAGTGCTTATACTATGTGAAAACACACTATTTTTATTGAACCTTTATTCATACAGGGAATCCCATTTCAGCCGGGCATCTTTTTCAATGGTGTCCTATTGAATTGGTTTCTATATTTAATAGTTTGACAATTGTAATTCATATTTAACCACATCTCCTCCCTGGGTTTGCTTGTGTGTCAATGTGCCGAATGTTGATCGCAACAAATATGGCCGCGCCCTTGTTGCTTGGTGAATATAGAGACACACTCAGATGTTCTCACTCAAGTGCTTTAATACACACACACACCGGGCAGGGGTAATGTAGCATGCCCAGTCTACGGAGCACAGAGAGTGTCAGGCCATCCAATATGTAGCATTAACCTTGACCTCTGACTCTTAGCAACACATGTTCCCAGAACCTTGACACACTTCCCTGTCCTACACACACACACACACACACACACACACACACACACACACACACACACACACACACACACACACACACACACACACACACACACACACACCAGGGTCAAGGGCAGTGTATCCCACAGTCTACATGTAGTGCTGTGTATCAATCCTTTCTAGAATTATATATTTCAACAGTACTGCAGTCAGGTTAAGACCCTGGTGAGGTCGACGAAGTACGCAGATGAGCTTCCCTGTTTCTGATAGTTTGGATGTGGAGGCCCTGGTTTGGCGTGGTTACACGTGTGTGTGTGTGAGGCCTGTTGGACGTACTGCCAAATGATCTAAAATGACATTGAAGGCGGCTTATGGTAGAGAAATTAACATTAAATTCTATGACAACAGCTCTGGTGGACATTCCTGCAGTCAGCATGCCAATTACACACTCCCTCAATGCTTGGGACATATGTGGCATTGTGTTATGTGACAAAACTGCACTTTTGAGTGGTCTTTTATTGTCCCCAGCAGAAGGTGCACCTGTGTAATGATCATGCTGTATAATCAGCTTCTTGATAGGCCACACCTGTCAGGAGGATGGATTATCTTGACAAAGGAAAAAATGCTCACTAACAGGGATATAAACACAATTGTGCTCAAAATGTTAGAGAAATAAGCTTCTTGTGCGTATGGAAAATGTCTATGATTTTTTATTTCAACTCATGAAACATGGGACTAACACTTTACGTGTTATACGTTTATATGTTTTGTTCAGTGTAGTTTTTCTTCAGTGTGTGTGCATGTGCACGCACATTTCTCCCCCTAAAACAAGGGACCTTTCTCTGTCTCCAATCTCCTTTCCTCTTCGGCTCCTCACTGACACGCGCTAATAACACAATGCCAGGAGAGAGCCCAGCCCTACACACCCCAACCACACATTAAACATACCCAGCTTGTCCTTTACAGAGTATAGATTGGGTGTAATTAATAATTAAACGCTTGCAGTTGTAATGGGTTGACCCGGCTGAACTGTTCATTAGTCACCAAGGCGAAGGCATCACTCAAACTATTTTCTCCCTCGCCCTTCGCCGCTCTCCCCTGGCAACGAGAGAGGGGTAGCGGGAGCTCTCGGGCTAGCACCACCCTCCATTCTAGCAGACCAAGGACTTGGTGATGAGGGAAGAGGTGATGAGGTGATGAGGGAAGAGGAGCGGAGAGGCGTGGCTGGGAATGGGAGCGGGTGGGACGGTTGGGGACCCATGTAGGAGGTAGTGGTGCCAGGAGTATTCAATTGCCACTGTCGCTCCTGCTGGGTTAGGATTGGTTAGAAATGGGATGGTATGGGCTGGACTGGATCTATGTGACCTGGGCTCGACGGAGGAGTCTTTGCCGTCCCTCATATGAAGAGCAAATGTGGTCCTGTAGAACTAGGGATGAGTAGGCATATGGAGGAAGTAAAGGATAATCTAGTGAATTTTGTCTGAGTGCCAACCAAATACTGTAGCTAGGCCTACAGTAGTAGTTATGACTAGCCAGGCCTACAGTAGTAGTTATGACTAGCCAGGCCTACAGTAGTAGTTATGACTAGCCAGGCCTACAGTAGTAGTTATGACTAGCCAGGCCTACAGTAGTAGTTATGACTAGCCAGGCCTACAGTAGTAGTTATGACTAGCCAGGTCTACAGTAGTAGTTATGACTAGCCAGGTCTACAGTAGTAGTTATGACTAGCCAGGTCTACAGTAGTAGTTATGACTAGCCAGGCCTACAGTAGTAGTTATGACTAGCCAGGCCTACAGTAGTAGTTATGACTAGCCAGGCCTACAGTAGTAGTTATGACTAGCCAGGTCTACAGTAGTAGTTATGACTAGCCAGGTCTACAGTAGTAGTTATGACTAGCCAGGTCTACAGTAGTAGTTATGACTAGCCAGGTCTACAGTAGTAGTTATGACTAGCCAGGTCTACAGTAGTAGTTATGACTAGCCAGGTCTACAGTAGTAGTTATGACTAGCCAGGTCTACAGTAGTAGTTATAGTTTAAATTGTTTTGTATTAATTTGCATGAGATCAAAGGTCCCCGGTTATCATCATCTGTATCCCGCTTCATTTGAAAATGTCTCTGTATGATTTAGACACACACACACACACACACACACACACACACACACACACACACACACACACACACACACACACACACACACACAAACCGGGCTCTTTTAAGTGGATCATTGATATTGCTGTAGCTGGAGGTGTGTTCAGAGCAGGAGTGCTGCAACTCACACACACCCGCGCCACGTTGCCATGGGACTGCTGGGAGTCTGGGGCTCAGGTGAGAGGGTGAAATTAGCTGGGAAATGATTGTGTGTTACTGAACCAGTTTACTGGACTACCTTTTGTTCATGTATCCCCTCCTCTCTGTCTCTCTCTCTCTGCAAACACACATAACTCACCTCTGTTTGGGAGGACAGACGAGGACATTTGGCCTCGATTCTCGAAAACCAAATCTAGAATGAGACAATCTCCCAGTTCCATGAATACACACATCGCTCCTGCTGTCCCTCTCTTTCATTAATCTCTTTGTCTCTTCTACTTGTTGAGCAGCAAAGCAAAGCGTTCCACTAACAAGAACTCTGCTTTAATTTCCCTAGCCCTGTAATTACGGATCTCATTTTGCCTGATAATTACGCTGGGCCAATGACATGTATATTTACTGCTCGGTGTGTGTGTGTGTTATAGGGGGTTGAGGTGTGTGTGTGTGTGTGGTGGGGGGGGGGTGTAACGGCGGTCAGAGAGAAGACACACGGACCGTGGCTTTCATCATCATGCTCATCTCAGAACGCTATACATCAAAGTCTGCCGCTGTCGTCCTCAGCTGGGACCATGAATACATGCATGAGTGTGTGTGTGTCTGCATTTTCAGGTGTGTGTGTGTACTGTACAACACATTCATGTTTGTTTCGTGCGTGTGTGTGTGTCAGCGTTTGCAACACAGCACAACTCTGCATGGAAAATTGTTTGGTGCTCGCTCTCTCTCTAAACGGCGTGTCCACTGAAGCATTTGGCCTGTAGTGTGTGTATGAGAGAGATATTACTCATCCAAGCAGTAGCAGCACCAGGAAGTAGAGTGATATTAGAATAAGCCATTCCTTTGTTAGTTCAAATAGGTGCATGTATCATCATTTTCTGGGTTCTGTGATCCATATGTCAGGAATAGGGACAGCTGCCCAGAGGTATTTTAACAGCAAAGCAGCTATTTATTATGGATCTCCATTAGCAGCAGCAAAGGCAGCAGCTACTCTTCCCTTCATCATGTCATTAAGGCAGTTATACAATTTCAAAAACATTCAAATACATTTGTTACAGAATTCGCAACACACTAAGTGTGTGCCCTCAGGCCCATACTCCACTACCACATATCTACAACACTAAATCCATGTGTACGTGTGTGTATAGTGCGTATGTTTTCATGTGTGCCTATGTTTGTTGCTTCACAGTCCCCGCTGTTCCATCATGTGTATTTTTATCTGATTCTACTGCTTGTATCAGTTACCTGATGTGGAATAGAGTTCCATGTAGCTATGGCTCTATGTAATACTGTGCACCTCTCATAATCTGTTCTGGACTTGGGGACTGTGAAGAGACCTCTGGTGGCATGTCTTGTGGGGTATGCATGGGTGTCAGAGCTGTGTGCCTCCCGTAGTCTGTTCTGGACTTGGGGACTGTGAAGAGACCTCTGGTGGCATATCTTGTAGGGTAGAGCTGTGTGCCTCCTGTATTCTGTTCTGGACTTGGGGACTGTGAAGAGACCTCTGGTTGCATGTCTTGTGAGGTATGCATGGGTGTCAGAGCTGTGTGCCTCCCGTAGTCTGTTCTGGACTTGGGGATTGTGAAGAGACCTCTGGTGGCATGTCTTGTGGGGTATGTATGGGTGTCAGAGCTGTGTGCCTCCCGTAGTCTGTTCTGGACTTGGGGACTGTGAAGAGACCTCTGGTGGCATATCTTGTAGGGTAGAGCTGTGTGCCTCCTGTATTCTGTTCTGGACTTGGGGACTGTGAAGAGACCTCTGGTTGCATGTCTTGTGAGGTATGCATGGGTGTCAGAGCTGTGTGCCTCCCGTAGTCTGTTCTGGACTTGGGGACTGTGAAGAGACCTCTGGTAGCTTGTCTTGTGGGGTATGTATGGGTGTCAAAGCTGTGTGCCAGTAGTTTAGACAGACAGCTCGATGCATTCAACATGTCAATACCTCTCATAAATATAAGTAGTGATGAAGTCAATCTCTCCTCCACTTGAGCCAGGAGAGATTGACATGCATATTGTTAATGTTAGCTCTCTGTGTACATCTAAAGGCCAGCCGTGCTGTTCTGTTCTGAGCCAATTGCAAGTCCCTCTTTGTGGCACCTGACCACACGACTGAACAGTAATCCAGGTGTGACAACTAGGGCCTGTAGGACCTGCCTTGTTGATAGTGTTGTTAAGAATGTAGAGTGGCGCTTTATTATGGACAGATTTCTCCCCCATCTTAGCACCTTTTGTATCAATATGTTTTGACCATGACAGTTTACAATCCAGGGTAACTCCAAGCAGTTTAGTCACCTCAACTTGCTCAATTTCCACATTATTTATTACAAGATTTAGTTGAGGTTTAGGGTTTAGTGAATGATTTGTCCCAAATACAATGCTTGTGTTTTTGAGATATTTAGGACTAACTTATTCCTTGCCACCCATTCTAAAACTAACTGCTACTCTTTGTTAAGTGTTGCAGTCATTTCAGTCGCTGTAGTAGCTGACGTGTATAGTGTTGAGTCAAACGCATACATAGACACACTGGCTTTACTCAAGTGGCATGTTGTTAGTAAAGATTGAAAAAAGTAAGGGGCCTAGACAGCTGCCCTGGGGAATTCCTGATTCTACCTGGATTATGTTGGAGAGGCTTCCATTAAAGAACCCTCTGTGTTCTGTTAGACAGGTAACTCTTTATCCACAATATAGCAGGGGGTGTAAAGCCATAACACATACGTTTCTCCAGCAGCAGAATATGATCAATAATGTCAAAAGCTGCACTGAAGTCTAACAAGACAGCCCCCACAATCATTTTATCATCAATTTCTCTCAGCCAATCATCAGTCATTTGTGCAAGTGTTGTGCTTGTTGAATAGCATTCCCTATAAGTGTGCTGAAAGTGTGTTGTCAATTTGTTTACTGTAAAATATCATTGTATCTGGTCAAACACAATTTTTTCCAAAAGTTTACTAAGGGTTGGTCACAGGCTGATTGGTTGGCTCTTTGAGCCAGTAAAGGGGGCTTTACTATTCTTAGGTAGCGGAATAACTTTTGCTTCCCTCCAAGCCTGGGGGCACACACTTTCTAGTAGGCTTAAATTTAAGATGTGGCAAAATCGCCCACTATTATCCTCACTAATTTTCCATGTGAGACCCCGGTGGCTTGTAATTGTTGATAGACAACAATCATTTTTTCACTCCTTCCACACGTGCTTTACGGAATAAAAAAATGCAATTATTGTCTTTCGTAATGTGGTCAGATATACTTGGATGTGTAGTGTCAGCAATTGTTACTGGCATGTTATGCCTACGTTTGCTAATCTTGCCAATAAAAAAGTAGTTGGAAATATCTGTTGATTTTGTGATGAATGAGCCATCTGATTCAATGAGTGATGGGTTTGCTTTTTTCCCAACATTTTATTGAAGGTGCTTCAAAGCTTTTTACTATCATTCTTTGTCATTTATCTTTGTTTCATAGTTTAGTTTCATGTTATTTTTATTCAGTTTATTCACATGATTTCTCAATTTACAGTATGTTTGCCAATCGGTTGTGCAGCCAGACTTATTTGCCATTCCTTTTGCCTCATCCCTCTCAACCATACAATTTTTCAGTTCCTCATCAATCCACGGGGGCTCAACAGTTTTTACAGTCATTTTCTTAATGGGTGCATGCTTATTAGTAACTGGGATAAGCAATTTCATAAATATGTCAAGTGCAACGTCTGTTTGCTCCTCATTACACACCATGGACCAACAGATATTCTTTACATCAACAACATAGGAATCACTACAAAACTTATTGTATGACCTCTAATACACTATATTAGGCCCAGCCTTTGAAAGTTTGGTTTTCCTAGATATGGCTACTATATTGATATCACTACATCTGATGGATCTGGATACTGCTTTCAAGCACATTTCTGCAGCATTAATAATACATGTTGATGATTTCATTCCTGTGCTGTTTGTAACTACCCTGGTAGGTTGACTGATAACCTGAACCAGGTTGCAGGCACTGGTTACAGTTTGAAGTGGGCAGCTTAATATAAATCACGCTGAAAATATACCTCTCACATACATTATCTAGCATTTCACACATGTTATCCAGATACTGACTGTATCTGGATAACTGTATCTTGGTGGTCTATAGCAGCTTCCCACCAGAATGGGCTTTAGTTGAGGCAAATGAACCTGCAGCCATATTACTTCAACAGTATTTAACATGAGATCCTCTCTAATCTTTACAGGAATGTGGTACTGAATATTAACAGCAACACCTCCACTACTGGCATTTCTGTCTTTTCTGTACATGTTATAACCTTGTATTGCTACCACTGTATCATCAAATGTATTGTCTAAGTGAGTTTCAGAGATAGTCAGAATATGAATCATCTGTTACTAGCAAGTTATTAATTTCATGAACCTTATTTCTTAAGCTACATATGTTAACGTCGGTTATTGTGAGCACTTTTCTGGGATGCTGGCTTGTTTTCATTGCTTTACTTAGCTTCGCAGAAGTAGATATGCTCATGTTATTGTTTATGTCAGTGTAGGGTGAGCCGCACACAGTGGACTTCCTCCTAGGGCACACCGCCTCAGTGCTAACAGTATAAATCAGGTTCATAGACACATGATTGCTGCATACAATAGCTGTAGGATCAGCAGAGGCATTCAGGACAGTTAGAGGTACATAAATTAGGTTAATTACATTGTGTCTACCAATGCCCCTGGTATAATGTACATTTGCTAAAGCATTATGATGACTCAGCGACACAATGGTAGGGATTAACTGAGCTGGGCTTGGGTCATTGATAAGTCATTGTCTCAACGCAGCCTTATAATGCTGTGAAAGGATCCAGGAACCCAAATGATCCCATCCTCCTTATAGAACATGTTTTGTTTCTAAATGGTATTGAAATTGTCAACAAAAGTTACACCCATTGAGATGCAATAATCACGTAGCCAGTTGTGAAGAGAAAGAATCCTGCTAAAGTGTTCAATGCCACGATTCAGAGAGGACACAGGGCTAGATATGATTCAGAGAGGGCACAGGGCCAGATATGATTCAGAGAGGGCACAGGGCCAGATATGATTCAGAGAGGGCACAGGGCTAGATATGATCAGAGAGGGCACAGGGCTAGATATGATTCAGAGAGGGCACAGGGCTAGATATGATTCAGAGAGGGCACAGGGCTAGATATGATTCAGAGAGGGCACAGGGCTAGATATGATTCAGAGAGGGCACAGGGCCAGATATGATTCAGAGAGGGCACAGGGCCAGATATGATTCAGAGAGGGCACAGGGCCAGATATGATTCAGAGAGGGAACAGGGCCAGATATGATTCAGAGAGGGCACAGGGCCAGATATGATGGGTGTTTTATTAGTGTCTAGCAGAGAGTTAATCAGCTCTTTAAAGTCCAGTTTCAACTGTTCAGCGCTGCCCTTCGTAATGTCATTACAACCCACATGGACTAGGATAGAATCAATTTAAGCAGTTCACTCCCACTTTTTGACTGAACATCCTTTTTGGGGGGCTGTGTGTGCCAGTGGGCCGTACAGCCAGAAGAAGCTAACTGCTCAAGTGCTGTTACACATTTATTTGGTCAATAGGCCATTTATAGGCTTCCTTTTCTTTCTCTCACGCAAACACACATTACAGATATTATTTTGACATTCAAGTTTCAAGTAGCTATATACAGGCACAGTTCCAGGGTCAGATGCTACAGTTGAAGTCATTAAAACTCGTTTTTCATCCACTCCACAAATTTCTTTTTAACAAACTATAGTTTTGGCAAGTTGGTTAGGACATCTACTTTGTGCATGACACAAGTAATTTTTCCAACAATTATTTACAGACAGATTATTTCACTTATAATGAATTCACTCTATCACAATTCTAGTGGGTCAGAAGTTTACATACACTAAGTTGACAGTGCCTTTAAACGCCTTGGAAAATTCCAGAAAATTATGTCATGGCTTTAGAAGCTTCTGATAGGCTAATTGACATAATTTGAGTCAATTGGAGGTGTATTTGTTGATGTATTTCTGTTTGGGGCAGTATGCAAATTGGAGTGGGTCTAGGGTGTCTGGTATGATGGAGTTGATATGTGCCATAACCGTCCTTTCGAAGGACTTCCTGATTACAGATGTGAGTGCTACAGGGCTGTAGTCATTGTGGCAGGCAGCCTTAGATGTGAGATGAGATGTGACGATTACAGACTGGGGCAAGGAGAGGTTGAAAATGACTGTGAATATGCCTGCCAGCTGTTCTGAGCATGCTCTGAGAACATGCCCTGGAATACCGTCTGGCCCCGCAGCCTTGTGAGTGTTGACCTGATTTAAAGACCTTACTCACATCGGCCTCGGAGAGCGAGACCACCCAGTCCTCTGGGCTGGCGGGGGCCCTCATGCATGGCTCGCTGTTGTTTTTGTCGATGCGTGCATAAAATCCATTGAGTTGATCTGGTAGAGGCATCATTGGGCAGATCACGTCTGGGTCTTCTTTTGTAATCCGTAATGGACTATAGCCCCTACCACATGCAGAGGGCATCAGAGCTTGTATAATAGGATTCCAGCTTGTTCCTACAGTATATTGTCCTGTTGATTGTTTGATGGCTCTGCAGATGTCGTAGCAGGACTTCCTGTACTTGTTTGTGTCCTCAGCCATAGCCTCGGGGTGGGCTGCGATATCCCTGTGTGCGGTAGCCCTATCTTTAAAGTTAGCGCCAACCTCTGTGTTAATCCAGGGCTTTTGATTGGGGAAGCAGAGAACCTTCACTGTGGGGACAACGTCCACAATGCATTTCCTAATGAAGCCGGTAGTGGAGGTGATTAGCTCGTTGACGCTATCGGCGGAGTCCCGGAACATATTCCAGTCAGCACTAGCAAAGCAGTCATGTAGCATAGCCTCCGATTTGAAGTACCATTTCTCTACGGAGTGCGTCACATTTTATAATTTTTTATTTTTTATTTAACCAGGTAGGCTAGTTGAGAACAAGTTCTCATTTACAACTGCGACCTGGCCAAGATAAAGCATAGCAGTGTGAACAGACAACAACACAGAGTTATACAAGTCAATAACACAGTAGGGAAAAACATTTGTCTATATACATTGTGTGCAAAAGGCATGAGGAGGTAGTCAATAAATAGGCCATAGGAGCTAATAATTACAATTTAGCAGATTAACACTGGAGTGATAAATCATCAGATGATCATGTGCAAGTAGAGATACTGGTGTGCAAAAGAGCAGAAAAGTAAATAAATAAAAACAGTAAGGGGATGAGGTAGGTAAATTGGGTGGGCTGTTTACAGATGGACTATGTACAGCTGCAGCGATCGGTTAGCTGCTCAGATAGCAGATGTTTAAAATTAGTGAGGGAAATAAAAGTCTCCAACTTCAGCGATTTTTGCAATTCGTCACAGGCAGCAGAGAACTGGAAGGCGGCCAAATGAGGTGTTGGCTTTGGGGATGATCAGTGAGATATACCTGCTGGAGCGCGTGCTACGGGTGGGTGTTGTTATCGTGACCAGTGAACTGAGATAATGGCAACTTCCTGTCAACAGATAGATTCCCTCTCCGCTCTCCAATTGCCTTTTCGCCCTGTTTTCTCCATAAAGACTTTTAGCACACTAGAAAGCATAGAGAACAACAGGATGAGCTTCATTGTGTGAAAAATCATATCGTAATAAATTCTCATAGATGGGTCATTTCCAGTTGAATTGCAAGTCACATCCTGAATTCATCTGTCCACTACTCTAGAAACCACACAGTCTTCCATTCCACCCTCCATCAACCCTTAGAATGGTGTGTGCAGTCTGATGTCGATAGGAGAGAGATACAGTGTTGATTGAGTCAGAACTCTCCCTAGAGAGGGATGGAGGGATGAGGGAGGAGCTATGGATAGAGGAGCTATGGAGGAGCTATGGAGGGGGGGGTGAGGGAGGAGGGAGGGAGGGATGGGGAGGGAGGAGCTATAGAGGGAGGGGAGAGGGAAGAGCTATGGAGGGAGGGAGGAGCTATGGAGGGAGGGATGGGGAGGGAGGGAGGAGCTATGGAGGAGCTATGGAGGGAGGAGCTATGGAGGGGGGTGAGGGAGGAGCTAGGGAGGGAGGGATGGGGAGGGAGGAGCTATAGAGGGAGGGGAGAGGGAAGAGCTATGGAGGGAGGGAGGAGCTATGGAGGGAGGGAGGAGCTATAGAGGGAGGGAGGGAGGAGCTATAGAGGGAGGGGAGAGAGAAGAGCTATGGAGGGAGGGGAGAGGGAGGAGCTATAGAGAGAGGGAGGGAGGCCAACATCTACTGGACAACATCTACTGGGCCTGGCCTGTGCTCTCCACACACATTCACATGAAATACCTACACACACACACACACACACACACACACACACACACACACGTTCAGACAGCATGGTGAAGAAGAGGAGACTGAAGAAGTTGGGCTTGGCCCTTAAGAAAGGAAATGTTCCTCCTTGTATTCTGATTCAGACGATACTGGGATCGTAATAAAACCACATTCTGATTTCTGGCTCTTAGAAATGTTTATTTTGCAACACATGTAGGAGTGCTGCTTAAAGCCAGTTGATTTGACAGTTTAAATGTCTTCATTCTGTTGGCTGAAGAGGTTTGGGTTGCTGCCCTTTGGCCTCAATTCTCCTCTACCACACTTTCTTTTTGTCTCTCTCTCCATCCTCCCCCGGTCTCTCCATCCCCCGCGGTCTCTCCATCCCCCGCGGTCTCTCCATCTCCCATGCGGTCTCTCCATCTCCCATGCGGTCTCTCCATCTCCCATGCGGTCTCTCCATCTCCCATGCGGTCTCTCCATCTCCCATGCGGTCTCTCCATCCTCCCCCGGTCTCTCCATCTCCCCCGCGGTCTCTCCATCCCCCGCGGTCTCTCCATCCCCCGCGGTCTCCATCTCCCATGCGGTCTCTCCATCCCCCGCGGTCTCTCCATCCCCCGCGGTCTCTCCATCCCCCGCGGTCTCTCCATCCCCCGCGGTCTCTCCATCCCCCGCGGTCTCTCCATCCCCCGCGGTCTCTCCATCCCCCGCGGTCTCTCCATCCCCCATGCGGTCTCTCCATCTCCCATGCGGTCTCTCCATCTCCCATGCGGTCTCTCCATCTCCCATGCGGTCTCTCCATCTCCCCCGCGGTCTCTCCATCCACCGCAGTCGCTCCATCTCCCCCGGTCTCTTCATCTCCCCCGGTCTCTTCATCTCCCCCGGTCTCTTCATCTCCCCCCCGGTCTCTCCATCTCCCCCACGGTCTCCCCATCCCCCGCGGTCTCTCCATCCCCCGCGGTCTCTCCATCCCCCGCGGTCTCCCCATCCCCCGCGGTCTCTCCATCCACCGCAGTCTCTTCATCTCCCCCGGTCTCTCCATCTCCCATGCGGTCTCTCCATCTCCCCCGCGGTCTCTCCATCCACCGCAGTCGCTCCATCTCCCCGGTCTCTTCATCTCCCCCGGTCTCTCCATCTCCCCCACGGTCTCCCCATCCCCCCCACGGTCTCCCCATCCCCCGCGGTCTCTCCATCCCCCGCGGTCTCAATCTCCCATGCGGTCTCTCCATCCCCCGCGGTCTCTCCATCCCCCGCGGTCTCCATCTCCCATGCGGTCTCTCCATCCCCCGCGGTCTCTCCATCCCCGCGGTCTCTCCATCCCCGCGGTCTCTCCATCCCCGCGGTCTCTCCATCCCCCGCGGTCTCTCCATCCCCCGCGGTCTCTCCATCCCCCGCGGTCTATCCATCCCCCGCGGTCTCTCCATCCCCCGCGGTCTATCCATCCCCCGCGGTCTCTCCATCCCCCGCGGTCTCTCCATCCCCCGCGGTCTCTCCATCCCCCGCGGTCTCTCCATCCCCCGCGGTCTCTCCATCCCCCGCGGTCTCTCCATCCCCCGCGGTCTCTCCATCCCCCGCGGTCTCTCCATCCCCCGCGGTCTCTCCATCTCCCATGCGGTCTCTCCATCTCCCATGCGGTCTCTCCATCTCCCATGCGGTCTCTCCATCTCCCATGCGGTCTCTCCATCTCCCATGCGGTCTCTCCATCTCCCATGCGGTCTCCATCCACCGCAGTCGCTCCATCTCCCCCGGTCTCTCCATCCCCCGCGGTCTCTCCATCCACCGCGGTCTCTCCATCCACCGCGGTCTCTCCATCCACCGCAGTCGCTCCATCTCCCCGGTCTCTTCATCTCCCCCGGTCTCTCCATCTCCCCCGCGGTCTCTCCATCCCCCGCGGTCTCCCCATCCCCCGCGGTCTCTCCATCCCCCGCGGTCTCCCCATCCCCCGCGGTCTCTCCATCCACCGCAGTCTCTTCATCTCCCCCGGTCTCTCCATCTCCCATGCGGTCTCTCCATCTCCCCCGCGGTCTCTCCATCCACCGCAGTCGCTCCATCTCCCCGGTCTCTTCATCTCCCCCGGTCTCTTCATCTCCCCCGGTCTCTCCATCTCCCCCGGTCTCTCCATCTCCCCCACGGTCTCCCCATCCCCCGCGGTCTCTCCATCCCCCGCGGTCTCAATCTCCCATGCGGTCTCTCCATCCCCCGCGGTCTCTCCATCCCCCGCGGTCTCTCCATCCCCCGCGGTCTCTCCATCCCCCGCGGTCTCTCCATCCCCCGCGGTCTCAATCTCCCATGCGGTCTCTCCATCCCCCGCGGTCTCAATCTCCCATGCGGTCTCTCCATCTCCCATGCGGTCTCTCCATCTCCCATGCGGTCTCTCCATCTCCCATGCGGTCTCTCCATCTCCCATGCGGTCTCTCCATCTCCCATGCGGTCTCTCCATCTCCCATGCGGTCTCTCCATCTCCCATGCGGTCTCTCCATCTCCCATCCGGTCTCTCCATCTCCCATGCGGTCTCTCCATCTCCCATGCGGTCTCTCCATCTCCCATGCGGTCTCTCCATCTCCCATCCGGTCTCTCCATCTCCCATGCGGTCTCTCCATCTCCGCGGTCTCTCCATCCACCGCAGTCGCTCCATCTCCCCGGTCTCTCCATCTCCCCCACGGTCTCCCCATCCCCCGCGGTCTCCCCATCCCCCGCGGTCTCTCCATCTCCCCCCGGTCTCCCCATCCCCGCGGTCTCTCCATCCCCCGCGGTCTCCCCATCCCCCGCGGTCTCTCCATCCACCGGTCTCTTCATCTCCCCCGGTCTCTTCATCTCCCCCGGTCTCTCCATCTCCCCCACGGTCTCCCCATTCCCCCCGGTCTCCCCATCCCCCGCGGTCTCTCCATCCCCCGCGGTCTCCCCATCCCCCGCGGTCTCTCCATCCACCGCAGTCTCTTCATCTCCCCCGGTCTCTCCATCTCCCATGCGGTCTCTCCATCTCCCATCCGGTCTCTCCATCCACCGCAGTCGCTCCATCTCCCCGGTCTCTTCATCTCCCCCGGTCTCTTCATCTCCCCCGGTCTCTTCATCTCCCCCGGTCTCTTCATCTCCCCCGGTCTCTTCATCTCCCCCGGTCTCTCCATCTCCCCCACGGTCTCCCCATCCCCCGCGGTCTCTCCATCCCCCGCGGTCTCCATCTCCCATGCGGTCTCTCCATCCCCCGCGGTCTCTCCATCCCCTGCGGTCTCTCCATCCCCCGCGGTCTCTCCATCTCCCATGCGGTCTCTCCATCTCCCATGCGGTCTCTCCATCTCCCATGCGGTCTCTCCATCTCCCATGCGGTCTCTCCATCTCCCATGCGGTCTCTCCATCTCCCATGCGGTCTCTCCATCTCCCATCCGGTCTCTCCATCTCCCATGCGGTCTCTCCATCTCCCCCGCGATCTCTCCATCCACCGCAGTCGCTCCATCTCCCCGGTCTCTCCATCTCCCCCACGGTCTCCCCATCCCCCGCGGTCTCCCCATCCCCCGCGGTCTCTCCATCTCCCCCCGGTCTCCCCATCCCCCGCGGTCTCTCCATCCCCCGCGGTCTCCCCATCCCCCGCGGTCTCTCCATCCACCGCAGTCTCTTCATCTCCCCCGGTCTCTTCATCTCCCCCGGTCTCTCCATCTCCCCCACGGTCTCCCCATCCCCCGCGGTCTCTCCATCCCCCACGGTCTCTCCATCTCCCCCGGTCTCTCCATCCCCCACGGTCTCTCCATCTCCCCCGGTCTCCCTCCATCTCCCCCCCGGTCTCTCCATCTCCCCGCGGTCTCCCCATCCCCCGCGGCCTCTCCATCCCCCGCGGTCTCTCCATCTCCCCCCGGTCTCCCCATCCCCCGCGGTCTCTCCATCTCCCCCGGTCTCTCCATCCCCCCCGGTCTCTCCATCTCCCCCGCGGTCTCTCCATCTCCCCCGCGGCCTCTCCATCCCCCGCGGCCTCTCCATCTCCCCCGGTCTCTCCATCTCCCCCGGTCTCTCCATCTCCAGTCATCTGTGACTGTCTCTCACTACAATGTTCATTTTGGTAGTTGACTGTCTCTCAATACAATGTTCATTATGGTAGTTGACTGTCTCTCACTACAATGTTCATTATGGTAGTTGACTGTCTCTCACTACAATGTTCATTATGGTAGTTGACTGTCTCACTACAATGTTCATTATGGTAGTTGACTGTCTCACTACGATGTTCATTATGGTAGTTGACTGTCTCACTACAATGTTCATTATGGTAGTTGACTGTCTCACACTACAATGTTCATTATGGTAGTTGACTGTCTCACACTACAATGTTCATTATGGTAGTTGACTGTCTCACACTACAATGTTCATTATGGTAGTTGGCTGTGGTTGTTGACTGTAGTTGTTGACTGTGGTTGTTGACTGTGGTTGTTGACTGTGGTTGTTGAGTGCACAGCAGGGTGAAAAAGTTCTCAGATTGATTCTTATAGTGTTTGACTATCAAACTGGAACAAAATACCTTTATAATAAAGTTTATTTGTATTCATGCCTCAAACACATTGTATACCGTGCCATTGCCAAGTAAAATATACTTTAAAATATAAACTTGAGGGCATTCATGTCAAATAAATGACAGTTGCAATCTGACAGTAAAATGTTTCGTCTTTCATGGCGAAATCTCCTTTAATATTTTTATCGGAACGGAGATGACCGGTGCCGCTCACACTTGTGCTCGCCGACATCCCTCGCCGACCCCCCTCGCTGATTCCTAAAGGAGATTATTTTCCTTGACTCCATTGTGCTCGTCCAACAATAGGTGGGGTTCAGGTGCAGCTACCTCTTTACTAACAAGACGGGACAATGTATCTCAGCGTTTAGAAATACCCTTTTTTTCAAGGTCGGCCTTTCTCAGCAAAATGTCTTTTAATAACTAGAATTCTATGTACTTTGGGGTTTCTCCGAATTGTGGTTTTGTATTCTTAACCAGTGGATACAGATCTAGACACAGTGATTGTGAAGAATTGGGATTTTTAGATTTGTGTAATTAATCTCTCATTTAGGTTATATTTCAAGTTATTCATATGTTGATTAGTAATGTTTTTCAAAGTGGATCTCTTTAACTACATTAAGAAATGGGTTTAGCTTTTAGTGACAGATTTGAAATCACATTGTGAGATTATTTTTTCCCAGCTTCCCTGTTCTTCCTGTGTGGTCTACGTTGTTCAGTTGTGTCCCTGTGTTTCTCCCAGGATCCTCCTGTTCTTCTGTGTGGTCTACGTTGTTCAGTTGTGTCCCTGTGTTTCTCCCAGGACCCTCCTGTTCTTCTGTGTGGTCTACGTTGTTCAGTTGTGTCCCTGTGTTTCTCCCATGACCCTCCTGTTCTTCTGTGTGGTCTACGTTGTTCAGTTGTGTCCCTGTGTTTCTCCCATGACCCTCCTGTTCTTCTGTGTGGTCTACGTTGTTCAGTTGTGTCCCTGTGTTTCTCCCAGGATCCTCCTGTTCTTCTGTGTGGTCTACGTTGTTCAGTTGTGTCCCTGTGTTTCTCCCAGGACCCTCCTGTTCTTCTGTGTGGTCTACGTTGTTCAGTTGTGTCCCTGTGTTTCTCCCATGACCCTCCTGTTCTTCTGTGGTCTACGTTGTTCAGTTGTGTCCCTGTGTTTCTCCCAGGACCCTCCTGTTCTTCTGTGTGGTCTACGTTGTTCAGTTGTGTCCCTGTGTTTCTCCCAGGACCCTCCTGTTCTTCGGTGTGGTCTATGTTGTTCAATTGTGTCCCTGTGTTTCTCCCAGGACCCTCCTGTTCTTCCTGTGGGTCAGTTCAGCCAGAACTTTGTCCACTTCATCACACAGTGGTGAGTCACATTTTGTTTTTTAATATTTGTGATTTAACAGATGATCTTATCCACAGTGACTTACAGTTAGTGCATTCATCTTAAAATAGCCAGGTGAGACAACCCTTATCGCGCTCTCTCTCTCATATATCAGCCTTTTGATGTGTTGGTTTCAGCTGAACAGAAATAAACCTAGAAACAGAAACCTAATACATCAACAGATTCAATATGTTTAAAAATTAAGTTAAACAATTGGATAGAATGCATTTAATTTGCCAAAGACCAGACCTCAACCATTTTTTTACGTTTTTAAATCCATCTTCTTTACTACACTAATTGCAATCGTTCGTATGAATTTAGTAGGCTGTATTTTTGAACTTGATGACTCATGTAGGACATGCATTATCAGTGTAGTGCCCTACACTCTCCTATGTCTGATAATGGTGTTGGGTGGTAATGGGGCAGCTAGCAGAGACAGGATAACAAGGACAGGCCTTATCCCAGTATACCAGGCTCTCCTGAAGGACAAATTAACTCTCTGATTTGTTTCTTTACTGTAGCAGCACAGCACAATATTTACACTGACCATGTCTCTCGTGGTCTGTTGGCCCCCTGTTAGCCAAATGCTCTCACAAATACACACACACAGCAGGGGGAACACACCCAATGGACTGACCTACTGGCCAAAAGCAGGACCATAACAGTGTGCATGTTTCTGCATGTGTATGTCCTTGTACGTGTGTCTACACAGCACCAGCTGTTGTTTACCTATCTCTATGCCTTATTTACTCAAACAGGCCAGGTCTCTGTTTCTCTTCTCCGTGCCCGCCCCAGCCCTGGCACCAGGTTGGCACTGCCACCTTCCAGGCTATTTTTAGAGGTCCCTGTCCTGTCCCTGGTCCCTGCCTGCTGTGATTCATCACACAGTAACTCGGTTAGCTCCAGACGGGCCTCTCTAGAACCACACACTAATCCTTCACAGTCCCCTATGTAGGTCGCCCTGACGAATCTCCACTCCTCATTCTCAGGACTGGCAGGGTCCTCGCACAGGGTCAATGACTGTTTGGGTACTTAGTGTGTGTGTGTGAGCTGGCGCTGGTGGTTAGAGTGGTGCTGATGAACATGGTTTTGATCGGCTTTATTGTTCAAATGATAGTAGGCCAGCACGCGCACGCACACACACACAACATCGAGGAGACAACGTATGAGGAATATGGACTGGTTGTGCACACATTTTATTGTCAAATTGTACTAGCCATACCATTTGCACTGCGTGGGGCTCATAGTGTAACAAAAGTACCATTGGGACAATCTAGCAATTAGGCCTGTCAGGTTTGTCAGTAATGTCCTTGGATGCTCATTAGGAACAAATGCTCATTAGGAAATTACTTATAGAAAAATGTAACTAATGAACCAAAAAATGAAATAGTCTTACCTTGGAAAATGTCTCTGTTTAAACAACGTTGTGATCAAACTGTGCTGTTTTCTCTGTTCAGCATGAAGAGACTCCCTAAAGAGAGACCTGCTCCCAACAACCTGATGGTGAGTTACCATGTTACAGACTGTAGAAACCTCCCAACAACCTGATGGTGAGTTACCATGTTACAGACTATAGAAACCTCCTATCAACCTGATGGTGAGTTACCATGTTACAGACTATAGAAACCTCCCAACAACCTGATGGTGAGTTACCATGTTACAGACTATAGAAACCTCCTAACAACCTGATGGTGAGTTACCATGTTACAGACTATAGAAACCTCCCAACAACCTGATGGTGAGTTACCATGTTACAGACTATAGAAACCTCCTAACAACCTGATGGTGAGTTACCATGTTACAGACTGTAGAAACCTCCCAACAACCTGATGGTGAGTTACCATGTTACAGACTATAGAAACCTCCTATCAACCTGATGGTGAGTTACCATGTTACATACTATAGAAACCTCCCAACAACCTGATGGTGAGTTACCATGTTACAGACTATAGAAACCTCCTAACAACCTGATGGTGAGTTACCATGTTACAGACTATAGAAACCTCCTAACAACCTGATGGTGAGTTACCATGTTACAGACTATAGAAACCTCCTATCAACCTGATGGTGAGTTACCATGTTACAGACTATAGAAACCTCCTAACAACCTGATGGTGAGTTACCATGTTACAGACTATAGAAACCTCCTAACAACCTGATGGTGAGTTACCATGTTACAGACTATAGAAACCTCCTAACAACCTGATGGTGAGTTACCATGTTACAGACTATAGAAACCTCCTATCAACCTGATGGTGAGTTACCATGTTACAGACTATAGAAACCTCCTATCAACCTGATGGTGAGTTACCATGTTACAGACTATAGAAACCTCCCAACAACCTGATGGTGAGTTACCATGTTACAGACTATAGAAACCTCCCAACAACCTGATGGTGAGTTACCATGTTACAGACTATAGAAACCTCCTAACAACCTGATGGTGAGTTACCATGTTACAGACTATAGAAACCTCCTAACAACCTGATGGTGAGTTACCATGTTACAGACTATAGAAACCTCCTATCAACCTGATGGTGAGTTACCATGTTACAGACTATAGAAACCTCCCAACAACCTGATGGTGAGTTACCATGTTACAGACTATAGAAACCTCCCAACAACCTGATGGTGAGTTACCATGTTACAGACTATAGAAACCTCCTATCAACCTGATGGTGAGTTACCATGTTACAGACTATAGAAACCTATCAACCTGATGGTGAGTTACCATGTTACAGACTATAGAAACCTCCCAACAACCTGATGGTGAGTTACCATGTTACAGACTGTAGAAACCTCCTAACAACCTGATGGTGAGTTACCATGTTACAGACTATAGAAACCTCCCAACAACCTGATGGTGAGTTACCATGTTACAGACTATAGAAACCTCCCAACAACCTGATGGTGAGTTACCATGTTACAGACTATAGAAACCTCCCAACAACCTGATGGTGAGTTACCATGTTACAGACTATAGAAACCTCCCAACAACCTGATGGTGAGTTACCATGTTACAGACTATAGAAACCTCCCAACAACCTGATGGTGAGTTACCATGTTACAGACTGTAGAAACCTCCTAACAACCTGATGGTGAGTTACCATGTTACAGACTATAGAAACCTCCCAACAACCTGATGGTGAGTTACCATGTTACAGACTATAGAAACCTCCCAACAACCTGATGGTGAGTTACCATGTTACAGACTATAGAAACCTCCCAACAACCTGATGGTGAGTTACCATGTTACAGACTATAGAAACCTCCCAACAACCTGATGGTGAGTTACCATGTTACAGACTATAGAAACCTCCCAACAACCTGATGGTGAGTTACCATGTTACAGACTATAGAAACCTCCCAACAACCTGATGGTGAGTTACCATGTTACAGACTATAGAAACCTCCCAACAACCTGATGGTGAGTTACCATGTTACAGACTATAGAAACCTCCCAACAACCTGATGGTGAGTTACCATGTTACAGACTATAGAAACCTCCCAACAACCTGATGGTGAGTTACCATGTTACAGACTATAGAAACCTCCCAACAACCTGATGGTGAGTTACCATGTTACAGACTATAGAAACCTCCCATCAACCTGATGGTGAGTTACCATGTTACAGACTATAGAAACCTCCCAACAACCTGATGGTGAGTTGCCATGTTACAGACTATAGAAACCTCCCAACAACCTGATGGTGAGTTACCATGTTACAGACTATAGAAACCTCCTATCAAGCTGATGGTGAGTTACCATGTTACAGACTATAGAAACCTCCTAACAACCTGATGGTGAGTTACCAGGTTACAGACTGTAGAAACCTCCTATCAAGCTTATGGTGAGTTACCATGTTACAGACTGTAGAAACCTCCTAACAACCTTATGGTGAGTTACCATGTTACAGACTATAGAAACCTCATATCAACCTGATGGTGAGTTACCATGTTACAGACTATAGAAACCTCCTAACAACCTGATGGTGAGTTACCATGTTACAGACTATAGAAACCTCCTATCAACCTTATGGTGACTTACCATGTTACAGACTGTAGAAACCTCCTAACAACCTTATGGTGAGTTACCATGTTACAGACTATAGAAACCTCATATCAACCTGATGGTGAGTTACCATGTTACAGACTATAGAAACCTCCTATCAACCTGATGGTGAGTTACCATGTTACAGACTATAGAAACCTATCAACCTGATGGTGAGTTACCATGTTACAGACTATAGAAACCTCCTATCAACCTGATGGTGAGTTACCATGTTACAGACTATAGAAACCTCCCAACGACCTGATGGTGAGTTACCATGTTACAGACTATAGAAACCTCCTATCAACCTGATGGTGAGTTACCATGTTACAGACTATAGAAACCTCCTAACAACCTGATGGTGAGTTACCATGTTACAGACTATAGAAACCTCCCAACAACCTGATGGTGAGTTACCATGTTACAGTCTATAGAAACCTATCAACCTTATGGTGAGTTACCATGTTACAGACTATAGAAACCTATCAACCTTATGGTGAGTTACCATGTTACAGACTATAGAAACCTATCAACCTTATGGTGAGTTACCATGTTACAGACTATAGAAACCTATCAACCTTATGGTGAGTTACCATGTTACAGACTATAGAAACCTATCAACCTTATGGTGAGTTACCATGTTACAGACTATAGAAACCTCCTATCAACCTTATGGTGAGTTACCATGTTACAGTCTATAGAAACCTATCAACCTTATGGTGAGTTACCATGTTACAGACTATAGAAACCTCCTAACAACCTGATGGTGAGTTACCATGTTACAGACTATAGAAACCTATCAACCTGATGGTGAGTTACCATGTTACAGACTATAGAAACCTCCTAACAACCTGATGGTGAGTTACCATGTTACAGACTATAGAAACCTCCTAACAACCTTATGGTGAGTTACCATGTTACAGACTATAGAAACCTCCCAACAACCTGATGGTGAGTTACCATGTTACAGACTATAGAAACCTCCTATCAACCTGATGGTGAGTTACCATGTTACAGACTATAGAAACCTCCTATCAACCTTATGGTGAGTTACCATGTTACAGACTATAGAAACCTATCAACCTGATGGTGAGTTACCATGTTACAGACTATAGAAACCTCCTATCAACCTGATGGTGAGTTACCATGTTACAGACTATAGAAACCTCCCAACAACCTGATGGTGAGTTACCATGTTACAGACTGTAGAAACCTCCCAACAACCTGATGGTGAGTTACCATGTTACAGACTATAGAAACCTATCAACCTTATGGTGAGTTACCATGTTACAGACTATAGAAACCTCCTATCAACCTTATGGTGAGTTACCATGTTACAGTCTATAGAAACCTATCAACCTTATGGTGAGTTACCATGTTACAGACTATAGAAACCTCCTATCAACCTGATGGTGAGTTACCATGTTACAGACTATAGAAACCTATCAACCTGATGGTGAGTTACCATGTTACAGACTATAGAAACCTCCTATCAACCTGATGGTGAGTTACCATGTTACAGACTATAGAAACCTCCCAACATCCTGATGGTGAGTTACCATGTTACAGACTATAGAAACCTCCTATCAACCTGATGGTGAGTTACCATGTTACAGACTATAGAAACCTCCTAACAACCTGATGGTGAGTTACCATGTTACAGACTATAGAAACCTCCTAACAACCTGATGGTGAGTTACCATGTTACAGACTATAGAAACCTCCTAACAACCTGATGGTGAGTTACCATGTTACAGACTATAGAAACCTCCTAACAACCTGATGGTGAGTTACCATGTTACAGACTATAGAAACCTCCTAACAACCTGATGGTGAGTTACCATGTTACAGACTATAGAAACCTCCCAACAACCTGATGGTGAGTTACCATGTTACAGACTATAGAAACCTCCTATCAACCTGATGGTGAGTTACCATGTTACAGACTATAGAAACCTCCTAACAACCTGATGGTGAGTTACCATGTTACAGACTATAGAAACCTCCTATCAACCTGATGGTGAGTTACCATGTTACAGACTATAGAAACCTCCTAACAACCTGATGGTGAGTTACCATGTTACAGACTATAGAAACCTCCTAACAACCTTATGGGGAGTTACCATGTTACAGACTGTAGAAACCTCCTATCAACCTTATGGTGAGTTACCATGTTACAGACTATAGAAACCTCCTATCAACCTGATGGTGAGTTACCATGTTACAGACTATAGAAACCTCCTGTCAACCTTATAGTGAGTTACCATGTTACAGACTATAGAAACCTAACAACCTGATGGTGAGTTACCATGTTACAGACTATAGAAACCTCCTATCAACCTTATGGTGAGTTACCATGTTACAGACTATAGAAACCTCCTATCAACCTTATGGTGAGTTACCATGTTACGGACTATAGAAACCTATCAACCTTATTGAGTTACCATGTTACAGACTATAGAAACCTCCTATCAACCTGATGGTGAGTTACCATGTTACAGACTATAGAAACCTCCTATCAACCTTATGGTGAGTTACCATGTTACAGACTATAGAAACCTCCTATCAACCTGATGGTGAGTTACCATGTTACAGACTATAGAAACCTCCCAACAACCTGATGGTGAGTTACCATGTTACAGACTATAGAAACCTCCTATCAACCTGATGGTGAGTTACCATGTTACAGACTATAGAAACCTCCTATCAACCTTATGGTGAGTTACCATGTTACAGACTGTAGAAACCTCCTATCAACCTGATGGTGAGTTACCATGTTACATACTATCGAAACCTCCCAAGGTTATGGAAGTGAACTAAAACATGACTGTAGGAAGATATCACACAGACATATCTGTCTAGACGTGAGTTCCATGTCCCCTCTACCCCCAATGAGTCTGACTGAGTCTGTCTCACTCCAAGTGTTGGCTTGATGGGTTTCTCTGATCTGGTGTTAGCGCACAAGGCCACAGCAATTTACACCAGCTACCTTTTAAGAGCTGTGACAGGGACGGGAGAGACTGTGTGTGTGTGTGTGTGTGTGTGTGTGTGTGTGTGTGTGTGTGTGTGTGTGTGTGTGTGTGTGTGTGTGTGTGTGTGTGTGTGTGTGTGTGTGTGTGTGTGTGTGTGTGTGTGTGTGTGTGTGTGTGTGTGTTGGGGATGGGTGTAAATGCGGAAGTGCTAACCGAGTGTTTGTTCTCTCTCTGTATCTCTCTCTATGTGTATCTCTCTCTCCCTGTATCTCTCTCTCTCTCTGTATATATCTCTCTTTTGCTCTATGTCTCTCTCTCTCCCCCTCCCTTTCTCTGTCTCTCTCTCTTCCCCCCTCTCTCTCTCTCCCCCCTCTCTCTCTCCCTCTCTTAGAGAATGCATTGATCTCTGCTTAGTTTAGTTCTATCAGTTAGTTAGTCAGTAGGACATCCCATAGTCAAACAGACAGTCAGACAGACAGTCAGACAACAACCAAACAGACTGTACATATCCCAGGACACCAGCATCACTAACAGCCACTAATGCTCATACCATAAAACCCCACAGCGGGAATGACGTCAATAAAAGCCATATCAATAATCAGAGGGAGCCGCGTCCCATCCTCATCCACCATCCATGCCAAGCTGATGAGCGAGCCCACGGAGGCATAATCGTAAAGAGACACAATTTGCCGTGTCTTCCACCGGCTCTCCTGGAGGAATAAGGCCGTGAAGATAATAACTATTAGTGAACGACGGCACTTTGTAGTGGGGATTCCAGCTGTGGCAGTCTGCATTAACATACAGATGGAATGTGTATATAGACTGTTAATATGTACACGGTGGTGGTGGGGGGGGTGCGTGAGACAATCAGACCCTCGCCACAGAGGCACGCGGCCGTGACCTCATCTCGTGCCTCATCACGGAGAACGAAGGGCCTGAGGGGAGAGGGACACAAAACAGAGAGAGGAAGGGAGGAGAGAGAGAGAAAGGGAGGAGAGAGAGAGAAAGGGAGGAGAGAGAGAGAAAGGTAGGAGAGAGAGGAAGGGAGGAGAGAGAGAGGAAGGGAGGAGAGAGAGGGGAAGGGAGGAGAGAGAGAGGAAGGGAGGAGAGAGAGAGTGCGAAGGGAGGAGAGAGAGAGTGCGAAGGGAGGAGAGAGAGAGTGCGAAGGGAGGAGAGAGAGAGTGCGAAGGGAGAAGAGAGAGAGTGCGAAGGGAGGAGAGAGAGAGTGCGAAGGGAGGGGAGAAAGGGAGGAGAGAGAGAGCGGAAGGGAGGAGAGAGAGAGCGGAAGGGAGGAGAGAGAGAGAGGAAGGGAAAGGAGAGAGAGAGAGTGAGAGAAGGGAGAGAGAGAGAGAGAGAGGAAGGGAGGAGAGAGAGAGTGCGAAGGGAGGAGAGAGTGCGAAGAGAGATGAAGGGAGGGGAGAGAGAGCGCGAAGGGAGGAGAGAGAGAGCGCGAAGGGAGGAGAGAGAGAGCGCGAAGGGAGGAGAGAGAGAGCGCGAAGGGAGGAGAGAGAGAGCGCGAAGGGAGGAGAGAGAGAGCGCGAAGGGAGGAGAGAGAGAGATAGGAAGGAGAGAGAGAGGAAGGGAGGAGAGAGAGCGCACGAAGAGAGGAAGGGAGGAGAGAGAGCGCGCGAAGAGAGGAAGGGAGGAGAGAGCAAGAAAGGGAGGAGAGAGAGAAAGGGAGGGAGAAAGGAAGGGAGGAGAGAGAGAGCGCGAAGAGAGAGGAAGGGTGGAGAGAGAGAAAGGGTGGAGAGAGAGAAAGGGAGGAGAGAGAGAGGAAGGGAGGAGAGAGCGCGAAGAGAGAGAGGAAGGGAGGAGAGAGAGAGCGCGAAGAGAGAGAGAGGAAGGGAGGAGAGAGAGAGCGGGAAGAGAGAGAGGAAGGGAGGAGAGAGAGAGCGGGAAGAGAGAGAGAGACTTGTTGCTGTTTTGCTGGACACAGATTAATAAAACGAGTCCTGGAATAAAAAGCATTCTAGTAGGGTTACTCCATTTAAAGTGCTTTTCAGTCTGATCTAGTCTTAATCTGTGTCTGGGAAACCGGCCTTCATGTTATAACAAGTCGTAATAACGGCTGACTTTAAGTCCAGGTGTCCACAGCTGATATGTTTCATAGCTAAACTGAGCTAACTGGCCAACCCAGAACTAGAAGACATAACATTTCTGAAAGAGAAAGAACCTGTTCAATTGACGATTCAACAATATTCCTCTGTTGTTATCAGGTCAACATCAGGGCAGAGGGTCTGTCAACCGGTAAAGTGTGTGTGTGTGTGTGTGTGTGTGTGTGTGAAGGTCCCTCTTTGTAAATAATGTCTTCACAACTTGCATCACAACAGCTGTGTCTGTCAGGAAAGTGCCAGTGTGTTCTCCTTCCACTGATGCATCTTTCATTAAGAGGACATTACCTCATGAGATCCTATCAAGGTGTTCATAATCCCATGACATACTGGGCCAGACACTGAGGACTTTCCATTGGCTTTCTCCCAGGAAATTACCAGGGCTCAACCATGCTCTAGTCTAGTGTCGTCTGACCTGGTAGGAATACTTCTGAAATACATATTTCCTTCCTCCCTGCAATGAATACCTGTCTCTCTGTGTGTCTCTCTTTCTTTCTCTCTGTGTGTCTCTCTCTCTGTCTCTCTCTCTCTGTCTCTGTGTGTCTCTCTCTCTCGTTTTTGTAAAGAGCTGTTGTAACGCTGTAAGGGGCCTCTGTACTCACCCTTTCCATTTTGAGGTGTGTGTGTGTCTGATCCACTCCCTCCCACCATCCCCTTGTCTCTGATTGTGACTTGATTGACATCTCTTCTTCTCCTCTATTCCCCACCGGAGGGCCCTCATTGTCAACGAGCCTTTTAGCACCTTTGTCCCTAACGCAACCCCCCCCTTCAACCCCCCCCGGCCCCGTTCAAACCCCCCTACCCAGAGGTGCCAGATGAGCCCCCTGGTCTGTGACAAAAGGGGCCGTGCGTGTGTGTTGTGTGTGTCGAGTCTTAGACAGTCCCCAACTCCATCAAGGACCCTGACCGCCTCCACTTGCCAAAACCCTGCAGAAACCCCCATGTAAAAATGACTGTTGAGTGTAGTAATCTGAGTGTGTGTTAGGGGGGGTTGGAAGGTGCGGCAGGGGCTGTTAAGGGTGTAAAGAGGTGGAAGGGTTCAGCACTCCTGTGGTGCCCCAGAAGAGAGAGAGAACTGAGATTTAAAGTCCCATCCTTCACGCAGCGTCACCACTGGGACCCGTGCGTGTGACAGGATTTTAAAAGGACTCCAATCTCCTCCACTTGTTTACACATTAGCAAGATGGAAGGTTTTCTCAGCGTCTCAGACATTTCTGTGTCGACACTTTAACACCGGGGCCGTTCTTATCACACTTGACCCCTAGGGCCTCACACTGAACATAGTAAGGCTTCTTACTCAGGAAGACTACACAAAGTGAAATAGGAGAATTTAGAACATTCTGGATTTGGGGGAGTGGGCTGTGTTTACCAGTTGAGCATAACCATGCAAACATCTTTTATATAATGATAACTTCTTATTCATAATTCTAATTCATAAAAGCCTAATGGCAGCTGTTTTTACTCTCTGTGTGTCATAGAATTTAAACCATTCCAGGCTTGTCAAATCATCATACTGCTGCCCAGAGAATATTCCCCGAGTCTCATTTTCCTCATCATGACAAGAAAGTCTGTGTTTAATAACTACAAGCGTACAAGTTAGTGTAGCCAGCTCCCTTTCAGCACAGGCTCTAGGTAGATATGGTCTTTAGCCATCTCTACGGGTGCCGTTTGGCCCATGTAACGCATCTCTCTTTTAAGTTGATGTACTGGAGTAACGGATCATCTCATACAGAATCCATCTCTCACACACACACACACACACACACACACACACACACACACACACACACACACACACACACACACACACACACACACACACACACACACACACACACACACACACACACACACACACACACACACACACACACACACACACACACACACACACACACACACACACACACACACACTTCGTGGAAGTACTGGAGTAAAATGTCACCTCAAGGAGCCCTCGTCATACACACACACCTCCCTCGTCTGCCAGTCAGTTTCCTTGTGGGAGCTGGAGATTAGCATGCAAATCTGTAAAGACCTAGTTACTCTTCTGACCTTTCAACCTTTTTACTCTGTCTGTCTTCCTCTCTCTCTTTCCCTCCCCACCCCTGTCACACACACACACTCATCCACTGCGTCGCGTTCCTCCAACAACGTCTAATGAGGTGATGACCAGCCACTTGTTATAATTGCTTCCGACTCCGTTTAATTTTCCAAGCTTATTAATCATATGTAGAAGTTATTTAAAATTGCATAAATTAATCTTCGATTAAAAAGCCTATCAAAGAGCTCCAAACAATTAAAGAGTAAGGTAGAATTTCCCCTGGGATTTGTGGCAGTTTTATTTGAACGGCCCATTCAGGTGATTATCCCACTTTGATGCGCTGAGACTGTGATTAATGTAGTGGTACTTTTGAAATGAGTTTTCTCCCTCTATCCTCCACGCGGCTCGTTGGCAAGGTAAAGCTGTAGCACCTTAAATGACCTAACTAAAGAGTATTTATTCCATTTGACTCTTAATAACGTCCTCCTGCTTTTCGGCTTAATTCTGGTGGCAGGTGTTTTAATTAATGGCGGGTCGCGTGGCCCTGACGTGTGTGTGTGTGTGACATTTAGAAAAGCTTTATTGTCCACGCATTGTGGAGATTTAGCTGGCCTTGAAAAAACATGGTGTGCGTGTGTTAATTTTAGCCTGAATATGACACCATCTCAACTGGGATTCCAATAATAACTTTGTCCGAGTTAGTGGGTTTTCTCCATGTCTGTCTTTAAACTGGGTGTGTGTGCGTACGTCTGTGTGTATCTGTCTATGAGGTATTAAAAGGGCAGAAGCCAAGCCCCCCCCCTTCATTCAGGTCAGATTCCATCAGACGTGGCCAGTCTGTTAGGGTTAGGGTTGAGAGCAGAGGTGGAGAGAGAGCAGGAGCTGGATATTAAAGACATTACTCTGGACCCCATCTCTCCCTCCCTTTACTCCCTCCATCTCCCCCCTCTCTCTCTCTCTCTGTACAGGCACAGTAATGATTGATGAGATGGGTACCCAGAACATTGGGGCATCCAAGAGCGTCCACTCCAGCTCTCCCTCTCACACACACTGATATGAGAGTAATTAACCTCAGTCTGTCTTAGCCCCAGCTGCCCATTAGAAGGACACCAGGATTGATGGGGCTCTCCTAGTCCCTCAGACTCACTGGACACAGGACTGGACCGGCCCTGTCTGGACTGGACCGGCCCTGTCTGGACTGGACCGGCCCTGTCTGGAGTGGACCGGCCCTGTCTGGAGTGGACCGGCCCTGTCTGGACTGGACCGGCCCTGTCTGGAGTGGACCGGCCCTGTCTGGAGTGGATCTGAGCGGAACGGACCCGTCAGACTGGACTGCCAGTTATGCGTCTACCTTACTGGTCTTAGGGGTCTAATTTGGGATACGGTTGCAGAACATTGCCTTTTAAACGTAAAATATCTGACAGAATCCAAACATATTGAAATATTCTATTTATACAAACTACACTTACATTACTGTATATAACACCTCAACACCATCAAGTCCTTGTTCCAATGTTACCCTCTGTAATCTATCTTACATTCATTTTTTATTTGGCTAAATTCATTGTCCCCCACACAAGGTCCCTGGTCCTTATATCCCCTGTTCTTGGCCAGATTGGACTCTTATTAACACTGCACTGTGTTTGTTAGTGCCTGTTAGTGAAGGTCCTGTGTCAGGGAAACCAGGGGTGACAAGTCCATTTAAAGAGCGGTGGCTTTGGTCGTTTATCTAATTGTCCCTCTACTCGACACACCAAATAAATGTAGCGGTCAGTCACCGTTGGCCCGTCTCCGTGACAACCCCCACCACTTTCACCCTTGACCCCTGTATGAACCGGCGGAGGTCATCACTGACACATGGCTCTCCAGATGAGGTTGTATCAGTGCATGGTGCTCTTGTCACTGATGTGTCACACGTCATGTGACCTCTGTCACCATCTCCACAGTGCTAGTTGGACTCTATATGGTTAGGATTATATGCATTTGGTGTTTGTATAGTTTGAGCATTGGTTGATTGATTATGGGAAGCCTTGGGCTGGAGTCTTGGTGTAGCAGTTATTGTCCTGACTGAATGTGTCTCTCTGGTGACACCATAGTGCCACCCTGAACCTCAACACGTTGGCCCCTCAGGGGTGCGTGCTTAGTCTCCTCCTGTACTCCCTCTTCACCCACGAATGTATGGCCTCTCACGACTCCCAACACCATCATTAAGTTTGCAAATGGAACGACGGTGGTAGGCCTGATCAACGACAACGATGAGACAGCCTATAGGGAGGAGGTCAGAGACCTGGCAGTGTGGTGCCAGGACAACAACCTCTCCCTCAACGTCAGCAAGGCAAAGGAGCTGATTGTAGACTACAGGAAATGGGGCCGAGCACGCCCCCATCCACATCGATGGGGCTGCAGGGGTGCGGGTCGAGAGCTGCAAGTTCCTCGGTGTCCACATCGCTAAGGATCATGGTCCACACACACCAACAGTCATGAAGAGGGCACAACAACGCCTCTTCCCCCTCAGGAGGCTGAAAAGATTTGGCATGGGCCCTCAGATCCTCAAAAAGTTCTACAGCTGCACCATTGAGAGCATCTTGACTGGCTGCATCACCGCTTGGTATGGCAACTGCTTGGCATCCGACCGCAAGGCACTACAGAGGGTAGTGCGTACGGCCCAGTACATAACTGCGATCGAGCTCCCTGCCATTGTTAGACTCCAGCCACTCCTTGTTATTAAGTATGTATACTGAAAAAAATATAAACGTAACAATTTCAAAGATTTTACTGAGTTACAGTTCATAGAAGGAAATCAGTCAATTCAAATAAATTCATTAGGACCTAATCTATGGATTTCACATGATTGAGAATACAGATATGCATCTGTTGGTCACAGATACCTTAAAAAAAGGTAGGGGCGTGGATCAGAAAACCAGTCAGTATCTGGTGTGACCACCATTTGCCTCATGCAGCATGACACGTCTCCTTCACATAGAGTTGATCAGGCTGTTGATTGTGGCCTGTGGAATGTTGTCCCAGTCCTCTTCAATGGCTGTGTGAAGTTTCTGGATATTGGTGGGAACTGGAACACGCTGTCGTACACATCAATCCATCCCAAACATGCTCAATGGGTGACATGTCTGGTGAGCATGCAGACCATGGAAGAACTGGGACATTTTCAGCTTCCAGGAATTGTGGACAGATCCTTGTGACATGGAGTCATGCATTACCATGCTGAAACATGAGATGATGGCAGCGAATGAATAGCACGACAATGGGCTTCAGGATTTCATCACTGTATCTCTGTGCATTCTAATTGTTAGCGATAAAATGCAATTGTGTTCGTTGCCCGTAGCTTATGCCTGCCCATACCATAACCCCACCGCCACCATGGGACACTTTGTTCACAACGTTGACATCAGCAAACCTCTCACCGACACGACGCCATAATTGTAGTCTGCGGTTGAGGTCGGTACGACGTACTGCCAAATTTTCAAAAACGATTTTGTAGGTGGCTTATGGTAGAGAAATTAACATTCAATTCTCTGGTAACAGCTCTGGTGGACGCTCCCGCTCGTCAATTCTGACTGTCCTTGAAAATAATTTAAACAAAAATCCTAAAGGAGATCGGAACTGATCTCCTTTCTAAGAGGAAAAGAAATAGATTATTTTTAGTTCAGTGTGTTTTTATTGACCAATGTGGTAATTTTCCCAGATGTTCTGAGAGATTGGCTTTTCCATTGGTCGTGACCTATGTACAGTATACTCTAATCACTGGATCCATACCTGAGACACAATTAATCTCTCTCCATCTCTCTACCTTCTCTGTCTGCAGGACCATGCCTTCATCCTGCTCTACGATGATGGCAATGCAGAGGTGGTGTCCATGTGGGTGTGTCGCTGCCTAGAGGAGAGGAGAGCCCAGGCTCAGGGACAGATGTGACCCCGTAAACACAGGAGACCACAGAGAAGTTAGGGGTCCAGGGTATTATGTAGGGCCAGGATGATACCGGTATCTCTATACTCGTTAATATCGTGGCAAAGAAACAAAACACAAAGCGCTTTTTAACTTCGTTAGGACACAGCCCTAATGTTGAAAACAAACATATTTTCATCCAGAGTCACATTTATTTATTTTCTATCTATAGCTCACAATATTTTACATACAGCAGGTGTTTAAAGGACTAACGAGTTTGGTCTGCTTTGTGTTTTCATTTTTGCCATAGAAACAATATTGCGATACTTGTATCGTCCCGGCCCTAATATCATGCCCCAATCTCTCTGGACTTTGACCATTCGTGAACCCCAGGAGTGGACAGTATATATCAAAGACACGGCTTCTAAAACGTATTGAAGACGTCCATGGTGTAAAGAGGGCGTCTGTACGTCCAACTTCAGTAAGCCAAGAGGATACTGTATCTTTACAACTGAACGTTAGTTGCAAGTGGAACTTTGTTATCTGGGCCCTTAGCACGTTGACTGATGTCTTGATGGTGTATCCTGGTGACTCTTACACTCCAAACCTGGCTCTGTGTTGACGCTGCTTTATCAATGAATTTTCAATTGAGTGGGACTTATTCCGTGACTGTTTGCCTACTTAGTTATTTCTAACTCAGAGAGACTTTAGACAGAATGTCAGAGTAAGTGATCAACGATGAGATGGGACTTGAAAACCCAAATGCAATAACAAAGAAGTGCTATTTTCCAGGATGACGCTCGGATAACCTGTTACGCTTTATTGTTGGCAGCTTTCTAGTGAATGTCGAGGTGTGTATGGCAGTAACCCATGTGTGTGCCTAATGTTTTTATAATGACGTTTCTTTGACATTACTTTACCTCATCGAGATACACTATATATACGAAAGTATGTGGACACCACTTCAAATTAGTGGAATTGGCTATTTCAGCCACACCCGTTGCAGACAGGTGTAGAAAATCGAGCACATAGCCATGCAATCTCCATAGACAAACAATGGCAATAGAATGGCCTTACAGAAAAGCTCAGTGAATTTCAATGTGGCACCGTCATAGGATGCCACCTTTCCAACAAGGCAGTTTGTCATATTTCTGCCCTGCTAAAGCTGCCCTGGTCAACTGTAAGTGCTGTTATTGTGAAGTGGAAACGTCTAGGAGCAACAACGGCTCAGCAGCAAAGTGGTAGGCAACACAAGTTCACAAAATGGGACCGCCAAGTGCTGAAGCGCGTAGTGTAAAAATCGTCTGTCCTCGGTTGCAACGCCCTACCGAGTTCCAAACTGCCTCTGGAAGCAACGTCAGCACAATAACTGTTTGTCGCAAGCTTCATGAAATTGGTTTCCATGGCCAAGCTTCGGCTTGTGTAGTGTAAAGCTCGCCGCCATTGGACTCTGGAGCAGTGGAAACGCGTTCTCTGGAGTGATGAATCACACTTCACCATCTGGCAGTCCGACAGACAAATCTGGGTTTGGCGGATGCCAGGAGAACGCTACCTGCCCCAATGCATATGGTCAACTGTAAAGTTTGGTAGAGGAATAATGGTCTGGGGCTGTTTTTCATGGTTCGGACTATGCACCTTAGTTCCAGTGAAGGGAAATCTTAACGCTACAGAATACAATGACATTCTAGACGATTCTGTACTTCCAACTTTGTGGCAACAGTTTGGGGAAGGCCCTTTCCTGTTTCAACATGACAATGTCCCGTGCACAAAGCGAGGTCCATACAGAAATGGTTTGTCGAGATCGTGTGGAAGAACTTGACTAGCCTGCACAAAGCCCTGACCTCAACCTCATCGAACACCTTTGGGATAAATTGGAACGCCGACTGCGAGCCAGGCCTAAATCGCCCAATAGTCCCCACAGCAATGTTCCAACATCGAGTGGAAAGCCTTCGCAGAAGAGTGGAGGCTGTTGTTATACCAGCACAAGGGGACCAACTCCATATTAATGGCCATGATTTTGGAATGAGATGTTCGACAAGCAGGTGTCCACATACTTTTGGTCGTGTAGTGTACAATGGCCTCAGTGGTAGTAGTGATACAGGGCGACCATTTTGCTCACATATGTGTCTAAATATTTTGCTGTGTGAAAATCATCTAGATAATTGTTGCAATGATTGCTTCACTGTACCGCAGCCCCTAAGTGCCATGGAGAATACACTGAGCGCAGATTCATGACAGTCATGCTTGCACCATTACTACAAAGAAAATGGCTTGTTACTTCAAATATTTTTTATTGTGCTCTTAAATTCCCTTGTGTGCTGCAAAATGTTTCAACTTTGGTGCACATGTGCTCCTTGTAAAACGTAAAGGTCAGCGTAGAGCCCTGTAGTAGTAGTAATAATAGTACTGGTAATAATAGTAGTAGTAGCAGTAACAGTAGTAGTAGCAGTAGCAGTAGTAGTAGTAGAAGCACTGCTTGGGGATCCTAAACTTTATCAGGCCGCATTGTGGGGACTCTTCAACCACTCAGTGCCATGGAGTTCTATTCTTCCAAACCTGTTAATGATGCAACACAAACAAACTTCACAACAACCAAACAGCTTTGAGAAAAGTCTTAAAGTACTTTCCATTTTGTATTTATGTTAATTTGGAGACGAGCATCGGATTTTTGTTGATGATTCCATTAACCCACCACCTGTATAACCATACTTATATTATCCCTCAAACATACTCCTTAACGTGGAACTGACAGCATTTTAACTACTTTGCAGATATGAAACAAACAATCATATCAGTAAAAAATATACAATTCCCAGTTTATGCTACAAAACCAACTTGTCAGAGGTTTTAAAAATAGGTTATATTTGACAAGAAAATCCATGACGTACAGTAAGGCATTGTTTTCAGAATAAATGGAAATAGTTCAATGCGTGATTAATATAGTCGCCATCAGGTTGTAAATCACAGCTGGTCTGGTACACTGTTTGCTGTCTCCACCCAATTCGGGATGCTTGGTTTGTTTCAATGACTCAATATTTTGGACAAAAACAGCTGGGAATGTCAATATATTCAAACTAGCAAGGGCAGTGATCACAAGTCAGTCATGATGTGGCTAATAGGCTAGCATACCTATTTATTTAGCAAGGTAAAAACACAGAGCCAAACGTTAGCTAGCTAGCTTCTGGGAGGTATTGGGTGGATGTCAAGTCATTGGGTGAGTGAGTGACCGACTTTTTCCCCTCCGTTTTTTGGTGGCTACAGCTAGAGATGCAGGTGTCATTTGGTTAGCTAGCAAGAAATGTGAATCGCTTTGCTAGCTAGCCATGTTGAGCTAGCTATGCTGACTGTTATCCAGTTAGCATATATCTTGCATTCGTAAATTCATTCTGGCTATCTACTCCGATTTCAGAGCACTCTCGTCTGAGTGTGCCAGGGCGCAGAACAACTGATGAATTTACGAACGTGTAACACCAGCTGAATATGACCGTGTCAGTAAACGTAAGCAAAAAACGTAATTCAATTGTTGCCAGCAGCACAGTTAGTCACTAACTCTCTAGATAACATGAAAACAGCCTAACCAGCTTTGCTAGGGTGCGTAAAATGGTCAGCGTGAGATGTTCTCTCATTTGTGTCGAAGTAGAGATAGCTTGGGTGCTTGACTGCGGTAGAGGAACGCTGGGATCAACCCTCCTCCTCGGCCGGAGCACTTACGCTCGAATTTACAGACAATCTGACAACGCTCCAAATGCATGAATGCCGAGTGCACTAACACACGGGAAGCAATTTACAAACGCACCCTTAGTTGTCAATCAAATGTATTTGGCATCGATCAAATGGAAAGGCAGGCAAATTCCCATTCAGTTGTCAAAACCTGGGTTGGGACAAGGATGCAGGCAGGCTGCAGAACAGTGTGCAGGCTACTATTCCCTTTTGTTTATCAGTGCAATTATGACTGCCAACTAGCTGAAATCATTTGAGAGGGTTTATCTAATGTTCCCTCATTAGATTTTAGCTCATCTCGCTCTGGCTAGCATTAGTTGTTGATCTTGTTGATGTGTATAACTGAGGAAGAGAGACTACCTTTTCATGGTTGTTTGATCAATGACTGTAAAGTTACCAAATGTAAGAAGGCTCCTGTGGTATTTACATACATTTATTTGCAGAAATAAATGCAGGTGTATTTTGTGGCTTTTGGCGAATGCGTTCTAATGAGCTAAAGTCGCGCTGTTGCTACTGCCTGTAAACACACACACACAGTCCAGTTCAAAGTAAAGGATGGCAGGGCCCTGTGACAAATTGCTTATTTGCATAAAGGCCTACTGTAGCTCTGATTGGCGCACCAGTCTGTGTAGACGCCGGTCCTGGACGAGACAGACGTTTTTAATAGGTTTTATTTACTGCAGTGTCTACTCATTGTCCAAACACAGACACTTTCCCATTTTATATTGCTATAGAATTTTCACAAATGCCTTACTCTACGTCATTCTATACAAATGTAAAAATTACCATATCTAAGTGCTCGCTTGCCAGAAAAGGTAAATTTTTTAAAAAAAAATAGATATAAAAATTGTGTAATTGTTCCTGGGGGTGTATATGGACAGGACTTTAATAAGATTGCAAGTTGTTAAAATGCTGTCAGCTCCACTTTAATGCCTAGGTTGCTTGGTGCAGACGGTATTGCATTTTCTTAATGAATATTTCAATAGAGAAACCTGGACCAGTTGTGTGTGTGTGTGTGTGAGGGGATTATATTTAAAGAGAAATCAGTTAAAGGAGTCATTCACAGTTCAGAACAATCAGCTTTTACTCCTGTTTTATTTTACATGCTACACTGGAAATATTAGCTTCACTTTGTTCTCCAAATTATTCCTGGCAATGAGAGGTTTGGCAGCACTCTCCAGTGCTTTAATAGATGGTTCTGTAGTAAGCGTCTCACAGAAGGAGTGCTGATTTAAAACCCGTTTTGCCTTTTAGATCCCAACGGTAAGATTACATGGACTGGGAGGGGGGGGGGACCTGATCCTAGATCAGCACTCCTACTCTGAGACCCTTGACACATACGGACAAAAAAGCTATCTGGTATGCAGAGACTCTGTTAGACAATGTAGTGACAACCTTTCATACAGTTGTCTCAGACTTTGCCGTAATGTGATTTAAGTGGCCTTCTGTGAACACCCAGTCTGAGTATGCCAGTTGAAATGGTTTAATGTGTTGTTGTGCAATGTGATATGTAAATTCACCATTCATTCATTTGATCAGGGGAAGAGAGTGCAATAATATAACCGCGTCAACAATAACAAAAAGTTAATGTCCTTGTATTTCTACGACCAATAATGTATTCTCTCTTCGCTGAAAGATTGCCCAGTGTTTTTTGCAATAACCATGAGCGTTTTTAAAATATAAGCTGTACCCAGTCACCCATGACCATGAAAAGTATTCTATGTCAAAACTAGCTGTAGCAAATTGGATGCCTTTTGAGTTTGAATTGGTTCGTGAACTGGATTAATTGATGAATGAGACATGGATTAAAGTGATTCACTTTTGATAATAACAATTTAGTTGTGTTTTTTTTACAAGATGACCTTATTATGTCCTTTAAAGTTCAGTCTGTATTTCAGTTTGGGTTTTTATTTGGAAATTATAGATATTTTTTTTTTTTTCTGTAAATCTAAACCACAGAAGGAGTTCACATCTCAGTGTGACTCCAGGATAAAACAAAAGTTGATGTATTTTGCCCTCTGAGTCAGATTTTTAACCCTGGGCATTTCAAGACAACTAAGGACCAGTGTTTTTTGTTTTTGCACCGAGTTAAGACAGATGCCCTTGGGTGAAAATGCCAATAAAAAATGTTGCGCACAGCCTGAAGTGAGGGCGTCTTTGCCTGCAAAGACAGAACGTTGGCGGAGTAGTTTTGCCATCCCTCTGCTGGTTTTGGTCTGTACCTGTGGAACTAAGAATATTAGGAACACTGCCCTGCAAAGGGGTACTGTTCTTGAGACGTTAAACCACGTTCAACCAGGTGTGTGGAGACTCAAGCTAGCTGTTAGCTAGCCACTTATCAACTTCATCATCTGCATCCCCATTACAACATAAGGCCACAGCAAAGTGTTTGCATATTGTCAATAATTACAGTCTAGCACCGTGGTTCCCAAACTGTGGGTCAGGACCCACTTTGGGTCGAGGCAGGGGTCCAGGTGGGTTGCGGAATTGCATTTTTTTGTGCATTCCACAAATACATTTTTGTGATAGAAAAATGCTTTAAGTGTAAGTTTAAACCACTAAAACTAACTAGAAAGTATGCAGAAAAGATAATGTACTATATATTTTAAAATTATAGCCTATGGCCTTTGAGAACTTACAATCAACCAAATAAAAGCTAGACAATCGCCATTGATTTTGTTATAATGTTTGAACACAAGAACACAGCATTAGTCATGTCAAAATGTGTAGAATTGCAGGATATGAGTGTAACTGCTAAATGTTCTCTCAGCTCCATGGCGAAATGTATAGAATTTGAAAAAATGTGGCTTTAAAACTGCAACATTTTATTTCAGCTCCATGACTAAATGTGTAGAATTGCAGGAAATGTGCAATTCTCTTCACTGCCAAAATTATATATTTTTAGGCTGTATATTTTTTGCACCAGGGTCACAAAAGATAATGTCATTGGTGGGTCAAGAAGCCAAAAAAGTTTGAGAGCCCATGGTCTAGTTAGTACATGGTGGGATCATTACAAAGACCAACATCCAACCAACCATCTGGAGGACCTTGTTACCAGGGCCCCCTCCTCACCCCCAGGATAGCTCTCAGGGCCTTTAGGGAACTCAAGCCCCTACACCACAAAGGCACAAGTAAGTAAGTAGACTATGTACTGTAAGTATCCAACCCAATCATGTTTTTTTCGCAGCATAAAAGTGGGATGTCGGTGCAGTAATAGATTGTTAGTAGAGTTGGTCACAACTGATGAGGTCTCAAGTGACTCTATCCACTCCCTCTCTCTGCTCTGATGATTATCCATTTTGTGTGGATTCAAATGTACCCATGCAGATAATCAATTTGATAAACAGCCTACTTTTTTCTAGGATTGTTTGGAAATTGATAAAGTCTTCGAAATGAACATTTGATACCATGCAAATTGTTTACTAAATAGAAAGAGTAAAACATGATGTATAGCGATGTTAAATGTTGACCTATTGTCTGATGAAAACGTGGATGCTCAATCTCGTTTTACCATCAACATCCCCGTTGGGATATTGACCGGGTTTTGTTTGGAGATGCGTCTCCATTTTACTCAATCCCGGGCCTTAATATTCCCATTTGCCACCGAGGCACGCGCCCTTATTGTATCGCCTGGTGACCTTTTTACAGAGCAGTCCAAGTTGATTAGCACATCAGGTCAGACAATAGGCGTCGGCGCTGTGCTCCGCCATTACCCGGATCCCTTTATCAATGTCCAGTAATTAAAATGTCACCGTTTAATTTGAGTCAACGCGTTCCTCTTGGAGCAATCTTTTCCCAATAAAAAGTGTAATCGAAATGCTCTTTTCACTTGAAACCAAAAGGACTCGGGGAGCCCATTTAAGTGTAGCCTATCAGCACAGGGAGATCAATATGTAAGAAGCGGATTGATTGGCTTCTAAAATGGAATGTATAGGGGTCACGGTTTTATAGGGTGCTGATACAACTGTTAATTATAGAACATTCGCTCTCGATCGGTTCTGTTATTAAACTTCTCCTGAATTAGGCACATTTGATTTATGTGACAATCTTTTCCACTTGGAACTTGCTTTAAGGCCATGAAGGCTTTTTACCTAAAGGACTGATTTACCTTGAATTAAATGTTTAATATAGCCTACTTTTATTTATTCTTTTGAAATGCCTCTAGAAGTAGATTTGATTGAAATAAGAGTTAGTTAAGTGTATGTTAATAGACAATCAGAAAACATGTAACTAGTATCAGTAAGTAAACTGGAACCTATGTCTCGTTTGCGTTAATAGACCATGAGCCTATATGTGTTTTTATTCTGATTCACTCCAAGCTTAGCAGAGTGTACACTGGACCAGCCTATGTTAGTCAAAATATAACATTGATCAACGCTTAGATTGCCATATGTTGCCTAGCGTAATTTCTCAATTTTACGAAGTGTAGACCTATACCTATTTCGTAGGCTACATTGTGGTCATGGTTTAGCAGCGAACTCTAATTCATCGGCATATATATATAGATCACTTTAATGGAATTATAGTTTATTCAGATTAATTCATGTTACATTTAATCAAGTTGTCAAATATACGTGTGTGGTCCCTTTTCGGGTTAGCACCAAGAACATAGATGGAGCCGCACCAGCCTCTGAAGATGTCTCACCTCCAATTTGGCTATTGGCACTCTCCGAACCACCGTAGAGCGCGAGGAGAGATGCTACTTGTTATTAATGCCTTCATTCATACACCCGTATAGGCGAAGCCCCTTTTAACTCCTCTCTGTTTATGATCTGTTGTTGGCTACTTCAATATATGATAGAGTGCAAATAGTAGCCTAGCCTACTCTGGTCTATATATGTATGTCACTCACATCCTAATTCATTATTTACTGTCATTTTAGTGTAGGTTGTTACCATGTCTGCCATTTGCTGTGACAAAATGTGGGATTTAAGTTTATTTTGGTCACATTGGTTTATGAAGGAAAATAACTTTCCAATAATGCATCGAAAACTGGAATACAGGCTACTTGGTGTAGCCTGCTCTTATGTTGTAGCCAAAGTTCATGTTATTGAAGTGATAGAATAAAGAATGTCACCTGTCAATATCTAATCTACCCATGTATTAAATATTACATTACGTTCACCTTCTACAGAGTTTGGAATTCTACTGACTTAAACACGGAACGCATTAATATTGTAGCGCAGGTTTGTTTAAACAATTGAATGCATATAAATGAGTCTCAAGGTAATTTACTCTTCGAAAAAAGATCTCATTGATGTGTATCCAACGGTAATAAAGGGCTCGCCTAAAATTACCGCTGAATCCGCTAATTAAAAGCGCTGCTCTCGTGCTGTATACCTGCGCTGAACTCCCGCCTTTAATGAGAGCGTTGTGAGCCACGTGAGCTCACGTTTCTCCGGAATAAGCGGTCACAATGGCGTATTCAGTCGGTGGTCTAAATAATTAAAAACACAGGAATAATTACAGTATAAAATTGTAATTATTGTTGGGCTGCAGGAAAGCCTTTTGATTGTGAAAGACGACACGACGGGACCGGTTCGGGTTTAGGTTTCCTTTTCTATCAATATTGCAGGGAGCCAAACTGACGGTATTTCTCGCTGTCTGACTATGGTGCGTGTGCATTGCATGGAAAACGAAGTCCAACTTTCGAGAATAATTCTCATATTCATCAGCATAATAATGATTAACATTTGAATAGGACAAATTTATGAAGAGACGAATTATTGTCCACGTGCTCATTATAGGCTAATGTTTTGCATGGCTATTTAATAGGCCTACATAGATAGAATTTCTTTTGACATTGTTTTTTTAATAAAGAAACCATAGATGTTTAAGGTCGTGATATCTACGAGACGGAGGGTGTCAATCCCAAAACATCTGGCGCATAACTGTTTTCAGTTCATCTAGACCTAGGTAAGCTATATATGTAGCTAACTCATCCATAATGTAAAATCTAGTTGTCAATGGCAACATATTATGTATAGGCTAATTTATGCTAGGTTTAAAGGGCATAGATGTTCTACTTTAATGGTGTCTGCTTAGCAATAGTTGGCTGGGGGGCGTTTGTGGACGTTATTAACTCCTATTTGATTGTGGTAATTGTTCACATTTTGGCCCGGACAGTTTGATTAATTACATTTTAATCAGTGTCCATTTAGGACAGACAATGTTAGGAATATAGGCTATAGGCATCCAGGCTACATGTGCATTTTAAAATAAGACACAAATAGGTAATTTTAGTAAGTCCTTAAAAAATAAAAACCAAATTGGAAAAACTACTTTTTAAAATACAACAATTCAAACACAACGTAAACTTATGTCATTCAGACTGTACCCAAATGTTGTTCAACTCGTGTATTTAGGCCTACTTGTGCAAATAGTTTAAATGTTATTTTAAACTAAAAAGAAAAGTTTGCATGCCTTTCCTTGAACTTTATGCCCCGACAAGGTATTGATACCTCAGCACAAGGCTTACTGGGGTTAACCGAAGGGCATTGATCAGGTTATGAATAGTTAATATGGTCTTACAGTATTGGATTTCATCACTAACCTCAGCCTATTGCTCTAATATATCACTCTATTTGTAGACGCAATCTGCTCGCACCGTGTCCTGTGTGCTCAACAAATTTGCTTCATTTACTGACAGTTTGGTTCGTGGGTGGTGGGTATTGAGAGAGGGGGAGGGTGTGCAGCAGCATATGACAGTCCCGCCCGAGGCAAGTTATCCGCTCATCTAGGATTCGGTCCATTTTCAATGCAGAATCTAAGAATGCACAGTATGTGATTTAAAACGTGTCCAATTGTTTGACATTCGAACAAAAGCACGCGAGCCTTAAAATTCATGGCGTCTTTACCAGAAGGGCTGGAATTGATTTGCGTGTCCACGAGAAGCAAAACAGATGGTCATGGAACTTGATAAATGATACATTCAGCCATTTTGTTGCCTTCGATTTCATATTCAGTTTTGTCCTAAATTTGCTCGTTTGTTAATACTGGAAATAGTCTATAGGCCTTCATTGGCATTTGGTAGGGACAGTTACTCTCCGATGAAGAGTTGGGATATGCAAAATAAATAAATCATAAAAACATTTCCAATTAGCACATGGGTATAATACACACTTGTACCTACATGTGTGAAATAGGACAAATAAAAGCACGCATCAAATTATAATTATGTCTATTATTAAAATATCGTTGGTCATTAATTGTGTCAATATAGAAATCTATCAAATGCACCTTACTACTTAGCACACCATATTAATGCAATATATATCTATCCATCTATCTTTCTCTTAATGTTTTTTTCCCCCACTTCTATGAAAGATCCACTGAGTAAAGTTTAAATGGATCAAGAGATAGCCTAGTGGCTGTTGTTCCTTCATTGTCCAGGAGATAATATAGTTAAAGAGAAGGAACGCTAAGTGGGTGTGCCTTGCCATCCATTAGTTTAGCGGTCACTTCTTCAGTGAGGAGCGTCGACTGCTGTCTTGAGGAGTGGCGAAGGCTCGAGGACTGCCATGCGGTCACTCTCTCGTGCGCCACTCAGCCCGTGAGAGTCGAAGAGGATGGAAGTCCGTTCACTGTACTGAGACAGAGACAGAGAGATATTAAGCTAGTCTGAACGCTTGGTCCATCCAGCAACAGTATATTTTTATCTCGGACTAGACCTCTGCTTGTGTCGGGGATTTTTGTTCAACTTTTTGATGAAAAGTTGTTTCCTAAGGCTAGGAGTACTGTGTTCTTTTCCAGAAAGAAAGGTAAAGATCTTACTCTTTTCAATTCGTTGTCTTGTGTATTTTCTATTGAAATTTTAATGTCTCATCACCAGTCACAACAGCTTCATATTTGACATGTTTTTCGTAAGTGTTACCTTTAATTTATTTTCCAATTAATATATTATTTTCGGAAGACTTATAGAACATATATTTACAACCGTTGCGCAAAACAAAAAAGATGTGACGGATGTGAGGGAAATATTTGCCTTTTGTAAAAGTCGATTTATTTTATTTTATTGTAGGCCTATAAGCCGTTGTACCTACGTTAATCTAGGGAGACACGCATGCGATGTTTTAATTATATATATGACTAGTCTTTTATTAACAGATCAAATACGTACAATTGAACCCGTGTAATTACCAAGAAAGCAGCTTAGCTGTTCTTTTCCTCTCTGGTAAGCGCATTGGCGCAGCTCAGAGTGTATTTTCCTTCTGCTCTTTTGCGTGTAAGGATCTTATGTAGTTCTTAAGTAATCACCCTCGCCTCTGAGCCGATTTAAAGAGGACAGGAAAAGGTCCCGTCAATAAACAACTAACTGATCATGGATAGCCTTAGTTGGCATAGTCCTACAAAAAAATACAATACAATTAAAAAAAAAAAAATGTAGACACTTAATATTAATATGTCTATACTAAACATGATCGTATAAAATTGAACGTTTATATTAAATTATGTAGACCTATTTTATTTATTAGGCTATTATTTATGTATTTATTTAGAACTGTGTCACCAAAAACGAATAGCTAACTAATCCTTGTCTTTTGTGAATAATGCTGGGTTGAATTTTTTTTTGATTGTTCTATAATAACACTAAGTGTGTAATAATAATAATAATAATAATACTGATCTTCTGCGTTACTTTTAAGACCTTGACCATATTATTATTGCACGAAATGTGCGTGCGTAGGCCTATTGGTAAGATGAATTACAAAGCTATAATTTCATGGACTTTATTTATTTCTTAGGAATGAATTGCAAACAATTTAGAGCTAGTGCATTTTTTTGACAGGAGTTATGCCAACTGTAGGCCTATTTGGTAGTGCAATAGGCTAACCTAAAATTATTTTATTTATTTACAGACTTCCAGGAATGGAGTCGATACCCAATCAACAACCAGCGGGACGAGACTCCAGCTCTTCCCCCAGCTCCAAGCAGGACGTTCAGCCCTTCTCCAGCCCCATCTCCCTGAAGCCTAACCAAGTCAGCGAGACCGCGTTGTATGGAGTGCACATCGTGTCTTTGGTCATAGATGGCCAGGAAAGACTTTGCTTGGCGCAGATATCCAACACATTGCTAAAGAACTACAGTTACAACGAAATCCATAACCGACGCGTTGCTCTTGGAATCACCTGCGTCCAGTGCACGCCCGTCCAGCTCGAGATACTGAGGCGCGCTGGCGCCATGCCAATCTCCTCGCGGCGCTGCGGTATGATCACCAAGCGGGAGGCGGAGAGGCTATGTAAATCATTCCTCGGTGCTCACAACCCACCGAAGCTACCGGAAAATTTCGCTTTTGATGTCTCTCATGAATGCGCTTGGGGAAGCAGAGGTAGCTTCATACCTGCAAGGTATAACAGCTCGAGGGCCAAGTGCATTAAATGCACATATTGTAACATGTATTTTTCCCCAAATAAATTCATATTCCACTCCCATCGCACTCCCGAGTCCAAGTATACACAGCCAGACGCAGCAAACTTCAATTCGTGGAGGCGCCACCTCAAACTAACAGACAAAAGCTCGTCGGATGATGTTGCCCACGCGTGGGAGGATGTTAAAGCGATGTTCAACGGGGGAAGTCGTAAGAGGACGCTACCTATGAGTGGGTCATCCATGTCCTCTCCTTTGAAGTCACATTCCACCAGTAACCCAACCCAAAGAAGTTCCCCTGAGGTACCCCATAAAACGTTGCGCTGTGACGAAGACCGAGGTAGGCCTAACATCAGTCTGTCAAATGGCGTCCGGAACTACCCGGTTATCCCTGTGCCCAGCAAGAGCTTTGGGATGCTTCAAAAGATCCAGCCACCTCTCTTCCCCCACCCGTATGGATTCCCTGCGTTTGGACTGTGTCAAAAGAAGGACGACGGAGTGGGAGAGACAAATAAAACCAACGTTTCGGGTGTCTTTTGGCCAGGAGCAAAGGACAGTATCTATCCCTCTTTCCCGATGTTTTGGCCTACTGCAGGTGGCCTACCGATGCCACCGTATCAACAGTCACCACCCAAACCACCCACAGAGCTCTTAAGTGTCCGACAGAGTGATCTCGAGTTATCGGATCAAAGTGACCGGTGCGCAAACACACCTAAGGATAGCTTTCACGACAGCGAACGGTGCTCCAGCTCACAATCCACCCGGAACGACGAGGATAAATCCGGGGATGAGGCCCGGTCGACGGAAGGACTCCCCACAACTCCACGGAAGATAAATTACATCTCTGCGTTCAGACCTGTGGTGAAAGACGCCGAAAGCATTGCAAAGCTATACGGCAACAGGGACACGTACAGCGGTGTGCGCTCTGGTTACCTATCGCCAGATTTCGTGAGTGAAAGTTCTAGCTATAGGTCTATGTCCCCGGATGTGGATAGCGTGGACGACCCAGACGTTGACGTGGAGTCAAACAGGGCACAAGAGGATGAAGAGTCAGTCCAACTGTCAGTGGAGGACCGTCAGAGTCCCCCGCCCCTCAACTCAGCCCATTCCGGGCCGGAAGATAGTCAAGAGCTGGGGACAAGTCCAGGACCACACCCGGAAGATCCCCACTCCGGGTCCTCTGATGACGAGAGGCAGGGTGGACAGGTGTCAGAGCGCCATGATACACCGGTGTACGAAGTAAGTGTGCCAATGTCCATATGAGTGCTTTGATGTTCAATCTATTTACGCACATGTTTGTAAAATAATTTAGGCATCAATCCATGGAGACTTGTTTGGATCTCATATGAAAATGGGTGATGTTTGGTCTTGTAAATGCATGGGCATAAAGCATGGTCACCATGCTATGTTTAATGTTCCAATTGTCATAGGCCTATGCTATATAGGATGTTGATATGGCTGGCAGCTTTTAACAGTGTGAAGCCTAAACAGTAGGCCAATGTGATGTATTCAACGCGTTTTTGCAAGGGGATTTCATATTTTGGTCAAATGAAGAAGAAAAAAAGCCGCTTATATTAACTATACCCAGGCCTTCTCGCATGACGTTTTATTGTGCTGTTGAAAACCCTGACATTACAGAAGGCTGAGCCTGTTTAGACATACATTGGCAGGTTGGAACAAATATGGAAATTATCTTTTGTTAAAATACATTTTGGCAATGACATTTACAAAAAAGACCATCGTCCCAATATTAAAGAGATTGAGAATGGAGTAGGCCTGTTTTAATAAGGTCGCCGAGTGGGAGCCTAGGCCCGTGTCTTGTCTTTTGTTCTAAAGATAATTGAAGTGGTTCTGTTTTGGAGTGTTTACTGCGAGCCTTGTAGTGTGTTGGGAAAAGGTTAGGCCTGCGCCGGCCTCGTCCTAATGTCAGTCAAACCGCAATTTAGATAGGTGGACAACAATTGAATTACTAACCTATAATTATAAATTGGAGACGTGTCACGTGGGTATATCCGCTCAAAGAATTGCTTGTGAAATTAAGAGAATTATAGATAATTGCAGTTGTATTGACTAATGGCGATGGTTAATTTTGCAGGTGTACACACATGAAAAGGATGGACAAATGCCTTTGAACTGTCCATCTACGTTTGGATCAAAACATAGCAGCCCATTGCAATCGAACGGTAGGCCTATTATCTTGCATAGTACATATTCATGGTATAGTTTCTGTATGCAAATAGGCACGTCGCTTATTACTGTCTGTCTTTATCAGGTGTCCTCCATGTTTCCGACCCACATAAACAACGTTCTCCTACAAGAGAGGACGTTCCACAGGGAGCCTATCAGGACCAAGCAAAGGAAAGCCCAACATGTGAGTCTCTGTGTGCAACTGTGTAAAAGTTTAGTAGGCCTACCATGGTAATACAGACTACTGTATTATATTTTGTTACGAAATTGTTAGCCAAAGGTTTTTCACTTTTTACTGTTGCAAATATGTTAATTTATAACAGAAAATTGAGTAAATTAGATGAATTAATGAGCTGATGCCATCTTTAATATTTCTCTTGCAGGCGATGGGGCGTTACGTCAGCATGACGTCAGTAGGATCCACGAAAAAGATATCGAAAACATGGCTAAAGGTAATCATTTGACTTTTATCAACGATCATTGACATTTGTTCATATTGAAAAATAGTTTCTGAAAAAAAGCCTCATGCAAAACGACCAACAAGTAGGCCTAGCCTCGTTTCAAGTCATTAGATCTCTAAATTGAACAAAGCAAGGTGGAAATCACTAAACATAATAGGCTAATTGTCGGTTCTGTGAATAAAAAAAATCATATTTAGCATTGGATTAACAGAGTTATATTTTAAACATAACGAACACGTGTGAACGCGGCTCTATTTGTAGCTCTACTTCCTCAAAGCCTACCATTTCAACATTCGAAAAAAAACTCTTGTTGTTAATTATACGCCTTTTTATGGAACATGAGAACCATTTTCTATGTTGGTCTTGTGTAGGCTACGACGTGTGGAATCACCAGTCTAATATGTTATACTGGTGAGGTTTTCCCTTCCAATATCTAGGTACTGCACTAACAACATAATACCTAGTATGATCTGTCTAATAATCTATTTTTTTTATTAATCGCTTGATAAAAAAATGTTATGCCTACAGCTTAACACAAGTTTGCACGGTCACGTTTGAATTGTTTTCCATTCGTTAACCTCCTCTAATGTTAAATTATGAGAAACGGAATTGTTCTACTTATTGTAACACGAAATCGTTTTTACACTATTAATATTTTAACGAGCCCAGCCATTAAGCTGCGGCGCTCGAGCCTCTAACCCCGAGGCGATGGAGCTAATTATTTAGCAATACCATGCTTGGAGACACAGTGAGGCTAAACGACTGTTAGCGTTCCAACCATAGGCCTTCTGATAATAGTTATTACGATACTATAGGGAAATAAACCAAGGGAAACATTGTGGTTGTTTTTACCCATAGGCCTGTATTGTATTAGGCCTATAAATGCCTGTAATCAAAATCAAATGCTTTAATTGTTGAACAGGCTATCTAAGATAGGTCTGCAATATATAGGCCTAGTATGTTGAAAGCCACATTTGGAATTTACAGCTTTGCCTATTGCCTTTTTACAACGACGATTATGATAATGGTGATGACCGCTTCGTTTTGCAGAGGAACTTCAGAAACAGCTTGTCGAACAAGTGGAGCTCAGAAAAAAGTTGGAACGCGAATTTCAAAGTTTAAAAGGTAGGACGCTTTATTGTCCTACTGCTTAAACATACACAGAGTCGAGGTGCAGCTGATATGAAAGATTTACATGAGGGGAAACAGGCGCAACTTGATCTCTTAACTTAGTTTTTTTTTTAAATGTAACTTTATTTTTTAAGAGTTAAAGTCATTCACGTTTCCACCATTTTAGCCTGTATCAGAATGAGTTTAAACATAAAGAGACATACAGCAAACATATTGACTACAATGAAGCAAACATTAGTGGACAGCGGCATGGTGCTGAAATGGAAGTAAATTATTGTTTAGCTTCAAAAGCGAGAGCTGCTCCTGTTTCCCACTCATTGAGGTCTTTGTTTTAATATAGTCATATGTCATAATGTTGAGAACCCATTAGGCTTAAATTCTATTATTTGGACTTGCGCACTGTGTTAATAGTAGCCGTCTGCTTGCTCACTATGCAGATAATTTTCAGGACCAAATGAAGAGGGAACTGTCCTACAGAGAAGAGATGGTGCAACAGCTTCATATTGTCCGAGGTGAGTCTCCAGGAAAAATAATCGGAATATGCTAAATGGTCAATGTTTTAATAAATTAAATAATATGTCTCGACTTAAATTGAATGAAATTACCCATATCGTTATAGCATTGACGTTCTAACGTATGAAAACATGCATGTACAAGAACAGTCATATTGACTTTGTTGCTTCCTTGTACCACACAAGAATGAAGAAGGGAAAGTGACACTTGCATAAATTCGGTCATTATAGGATTAGGCTGCATGTCCACAATCTACAAATAATAGCTTAACATTCCTGTAAAATAGTCAACATTTTTCGCAATTTGACTGGAAATTGTCGAATGAACTGCAATAATATCAAACCATAGAGAGATTGATTTCGCTGTGTTTTGCTTGTAAATGTTATTTTCTCCTAAATCACGCACTGGAAAATGTAAAAGGCAGACCATTACGTATCGTCGTATCAGTTACATACAGTAGACGACAACAGCTGATGCCGCCCTTTCACGGATAGACTAGTTCTAGAGTTACTGGAACGCGGTAGTGTAAATACACACTTCAACTACACTAAGAGGTCACTCAAAATACCCCAGGGTGAACTACATAAATTACAGTCATCCATTTCAAAGTTTACAAACCACCGCTTTGTAGCTCAATTATTGCGTTTTTTTTTTCTTATTATTTATGTGTTGTTTGCTTAGACACTTTGTGCAGCGAGTTGGATCAAGAAAGAAAGGCGCGTTATGCAATACAACAGAAGCTAAAAGGTAATTTATATGGTCCACAAACAGAACATGTATCCAGTTTCAGTCCATTTGTGAATTAATTCAATGGCTAGCTGGGCAAGAGCATAGCCTTCTAGTGGACTTTGATTATGACTAGTAGTCTTTGTCAAATTATTGTCCAACCGTACCTATGCAAGTGCTACTTTTTATTCTTCGCTAGCATGTGTGTCCTTATGATATGCGAATTCCTAGCTCATTTGATATTGAGCAGAACTACTGTGACATGTAGACTGAACTTAGAGGAAAGGACGAGAGAATACATAGTGTGGATAGAAATACAACAAATACATTTCATCTGCCCAGTGTTTGAAGTGACACATCCCCTTTCTCCCTAGAAGCTCATGACGCCCTGCACCATTTCTCCTGCAAGATGCTGACCCCTCGCCACTGTACTGGAGCCTGTACTTTCAAACCCCCTCTGCTGCCTCCATAATAGACCCCCCCCCCCCCACACACACACACTGACTCCAGTACAGCTCACTGCAGCCAAAAAGAGAGACACCCACCTCAAGTAGTCACAGTCTCTACGTAACTTCTTGACTTTTGCCCTCCCTCATCAGTCATCCAAGGATTCACAACCTGTGTACACACTCCAGCGCTATTTATTTCACCCAGAAGAAGTGGCTATGGAGGTTAGGAGAACTAGACCTTCCATTGAAAAGAACTCTTGACGATACACCAAGACCAAACGACTGGTCCATTGTATGTGTTGTATTTATAGACAGTTATCAAGTTGTAAAGAGCTCTTGATATGGACACACCAAGTCCCTTTGAATCATAATCCATTGCTCTTTATATATCCCGTATATATATATATATATATATATGTGGAGATGTGCAATGAGTTGTATAATGTGATATTTCATAAGTAACATGAATCCTAGCATTCTTGGGTTGTTTTACCACATGTATGTATGTGTTTTTACATATATTTATTTGTGTTTAAGTTATTCGTTAATCTGTTCTGTCCATCTGAAACATTTAACAATGTATATTATTGATGTAAAGCACTTTAAAAATTGGCAACAATACTACTGATCTGGATAAAGTAAACTCTGTTAGGCATCTAATGTATAGAATACACTTCCTTCTAATGCAGCGTTTCCCAAATGCTTGACCAGGGGGATCCAAAGGTGATGCACCCTGTTAGTTTGTCCTAGCCCTAACACACCTGATTCAAATCAAAGGCTTGATGATGAATTGTTGATTAGTTGACTCAAGTGTGTGAGTGTTGTTACAAAAACTAAAATGTGCACCGCTTTGGGTCCCCAGGACCAGGAAAGGGAAACACTGTTCTAATGGCGCCAACATTTATTCTAGCACTTATTTTCGAAGTAACCAATGACCTTTCAACCTTGAGCTAATTAAAAAGGTTCCATTTGCCTAAAATGTCACACAACAGAACACAAGTCTTTTACAGTGAATAGAATGTTCATTCAGTCTTAACTATGATTGTTTTTAATCATACATAGATACCATGTACAGTATATTCATTATAAAAGGTATATTTCTTCCGTATGGTTTGAGCATTCGGTTACAAGACACACCCAGCTTCTGTTGTACTTAATAAAGGGTTTGAATCCTCGTCAGAACCCTACCATACATTAAATAAACCACAGGCACAGAAACCAAACCTATTTGTTGTGTATTTAATTATGTCATGTAGGCTTTATTTTGTCATGTCAATCCTTTGTGCATGGCAAGAGTTATGGGTGGGGAGGAGATTAAAGGAAACCAAGACGCCACGTAAAGAGACTTGAAACTGCCATTTGTGACTGAATTCCATGTTGTGCAGTTGATTTCCGTAACCATTCTTTTTTTTTAATCAATTCCAAGCCAGTTGGTTATTTTTTCCACGATATATATGACCTTTAAAAAGTGTTGTTGTGACCCTATTAAGGGCCAATAAGACTCATGTATGTATTATATCAGAAATTAATGTAAAATACGATTAAAAAGTTAATCCTCTTTTTGCCTTGTCTCCTGAATGTCTCTTAATAGGAACGATACTGACACCTGCTGGAACCTTTAAGGAATAACAACCTGATTTAAAATTAATTTAGCGTCCAGGTTGTTT
>NW_026600442.1:122966-168663 GCF_029448725.1 Salvelinus fontinalis | reverse complement strand
GATACTGTGTTCCTGATCTAAAATATACCATGTGCAACAGCAAAAAATGATCACATCACTTGTGTTCAATGCCATTCTTATGTGGATGGAACAGGAAAATGAAAACTACGGTTCATCACCAACTTCTTCAGTATACCTTGTGTAAACATGTTACAATAGACACACGAGTGGTTAGTATTCAAATGAAAAGGTGCCTTCATGTGGGGACCAATTAACGTCAAAAAAGATTAATATTCAACATGCATCACTGCCATTATGTGAGTATCTCTTACTCTCTTGTGCCTAGGGACAGAGGGCCATCTAAAGAGCATTTAATCAATAGCTATTAGGCTTCACATCAGAATAATTAGATTTCACTATTAAACAGGGCTATTCCCCTGACAGAATGTCGAACATAACTTGACTGGACTTCTGAGACAGCCCATGTATGGAATGAATCGTTTGATATGATATAAAACAAAAAATTAAACAACCTGGACGCTAAATTAATTTTAAATCAGGTTGTTATTCCTTAAAGGTTCCAGCAGGTGTCAGTATCGTTCCTATTAAGAGACATTCAGGAGACAAGGCAAAAAGAGGATTAACTTTTTAATCGTATTTTACATTAATTTCTGATATAATACATACATGAGTCTTATTGGCCCTTAATAGGGTCACAACAACACTTTTTAAAGGTCATATATATCGTGGAAAAAATAACCAACTGGCTTGGAATTGATTAAAAAAAAAGAATGGTTACGGAAATCAACTGCACAACATGGAATTCAGTCACAAATGGCAGTTTCAAGTCTCTTTACGTGGCGTCTTGGTTTCCTTTAATCTCCTCCCCACCCATAACTCTTGCCATGCACAAAGGATTGACATGACAAAATAAAGCCTACATGACATAATTAAATACACAACAAATAGGTTTGGTTTCTGTGCCTGTGGTTTATTTAATGTATGGTAGGGTTCTGACGAGGATTCAAACCCTTTATTAAGTACAACAGAAGCTGGGTGTGTCTTGTAACCGAATGCTCAAACCATACGGAAGAAATATACCTTTTATAATGAATATACTGTACATGGTATCTATGTATGATTAAAAACAATCATAGTTAAGACTGAATGAACATTCTATTCACTGTAAAAGACTTGTGTTCTGTTGTGTGACATTTTAGGCAAATGGAACCTTTTTAATTAGCTCAAGGTTGAAAGGTCATTGGTTACTTCGAAAATAAGTGCTAGAATAAATGTTGGCGCCATTAGAACAGTGTTTCCCTTTCCTGGTCCTGGGGACCCAAAGCAGTGCACATTTTAGTTTTTGTAACAACACTCACACACTTGAGTCAACTAATCAACAATTCATCATCAAGCCTTTGATTTGAATCAGGTGTGTTAGGGCTAGGACAAACTAACAGGGTGCATCACCTTTGGATCCCCCTGGTCAAGCATTTGGGAAACGCTGCATTAGAAGGAAGTGTATTCTATACATTAGATGCCTAACAGAGTTTACTTTATCCAGATCAGTAGTATTGTTGCCAATTTTTAAAGTGCTTTACATCAATAATATACATTGTTAAATGTTTCAGATGGACAGAACAGATTAACGAATAACTTAAACACAAATAAATATATGTAAAAACACATACATACATGTGGTAAAACAACCCAAGAATGCTAGGATTCATGTTACTTATGAAATATCACATTATACAACTCATTGCACATCTCCACATATATATATATATATATATATACGGGATATATAAAGAGCAATGGATTATGATTCAAAGGGACTTGGTGTGTCCATATCAAGAGCTCTTTACAACTTGATAACTGTCTATAAATACAACACATACAATGGACCAGTCGTTTGGTCTTGGTGTATCGTCAAGAGTTCTTTTCAATGGAAGGTCTAGTTCTCCTAACCTCCATAGCCACTTCTTCTGGGTGAAATAAATAGCGCTGGAGTGTGTACACAGGTTGTGAATCCTTGGATGACTGATGAGGGAGGGCAAAAGTCAAGAAGTTACGTAGAGACTGTGACTACTTGAGGTGGGTGTCTCTCTTTTTGGCTGCAGTGAGCTGTACTGGAGTCAGTGTGTGTGTGTGGGGGGGGGGGGGTCTATTATGGAGGCAGCAGAGGGGGTTTGAAAGTACAGGCTCCAGTACAGTGGCGAGGGGTCAGCATCTTGCAGGAGAAATGGTGCAGGGCGTCATGAGCTTCTAGGGAGAAAGGGGATGTGTCACTTCAAACACTGGGCAGATGAAATGTATTTGTTGTATTTCTATCCACACTATGTATTCTCTCGTCCTTTCCTCTAAGTTCAGTCTACATGTCACAGTAGTTCTGCTCAATATCAAATGAGCTAGGAATTCGCATATCATAAGGACACACATGCTAGCGAAGAATAAAAAGTAGCACTTGCATAGGTACGGTTGGACAATAATTTGACAAAGACTACTAGTCATAATCAAAGTCCACTAGAAGGCTATGCTCTTGCCCAGCTAGCCATTGAATTAATTCACAAATGGACTGAAACTGGATACATGTTCTGTTTGTGGACCATATAAATTACCTTTTAGCTTCTGTTGTATTGCATAACGCGCCTTTCTTTCTTGATCCAACTCGCTGCACAAAGTGTCTAAGCAAACAACACATAAATAATAAGAAAAAAAAAACGCAATAATTGAGCTACAAAGCGGTGGTTTGTAAACTTTGAAATGGATGACTGTAATTTATGTAGTTCACCCTGGGGTATTTTGAGTGACCTCTTAGTGTAGTTGAAGTGTGTATTTACACTACCGCGTTCCAGTAACTCTAGAACTAGTCTATCCGTGAAAGGGCGGCATCAGCTGTTGTCGTCTACTGTATGTAACTGATACGACGATACGTAATGGTCTGCCTTTTACATTTTCCAGTGCGTGATTTAGGAGAAAATAACATTTACAAGCAAAACACAGCGAAATCAATCTCTCTATGGTTTGATATTATTGCAGTTCATTCGACAATTTCCAGTCAAATTGCGAAAAATGTTGACTATTTTACAGGAATGTTAAGCTATTATTTGTAGATTGTGGACATGCAGCCTAATCCTATAATGACCGAATTTATGCAAGTGTCACTTTCCCTTCTTCATTCTTGTGTGGTACAAGGAAGCAACAAAGTCAATATGACTGTTCTTGTACATGCATGTTTTCATACGTTAGAACGTCAATGCTATAACGATATGGGTAATTTCATTCAATTTAAGTCGAGACATATTATTTAATTTATTAAAACATTGACCATTTAGCATATTCCGATTATTTTTCCTGGAGACTCACCTCGGACAATATGAAGCTGTTGCACCATCTCTTCTCTGTAGGACAGTTCCCTCTTCATTTGGTCCTGAAAATTATCTGCATAGTGAGCAAGCAGACGGCTACTATTAACACAGTGCGCAAGTCCAAATAATAGAATTTAAGCCTAATGGGTTCTCAACATTATGACATATGACTATATTAAAATAAAGACCTCAATGAGTGGGAAACAGGAGCAGCTCTCGCTTTTGAAGCTAAACAATAATTTACTTCCATTTCAGCACCATGCCGCTGTCCACTAATGTTTGCTTCATTGTAGTCAATATGTTTGCTGTATGTCTCTTTCTGTTTAAACTCATTCTGATACAGGCTAAAATGGTGGAAACGTGAATGACTTTAACTCTTAAAAAATAAAGTTACATTTAAAAAAAAAACTAAGTTAAGAGATCAAGTTGCGCCTGTTTCCCCTCATGTAAATCTTTCATATCAGCTGCACCTCGACTCTGTGTATGTTTAAGCAGTAGGACAATAAAGCGTCCTACCTTTTAAACTTTGAAATTCGCGTTCCAACTTTTTTCTGAGCTCCACTTGTTCGACAAGCTGTTTCTGAAGTTCCTCTGCAAAACGAAGCGGTCATCACCATTATCATAATCGTCGTTGTAAAAAGGCAATAGGCAAAGCTGTAAATTCCAAATGTGGCTTTCAACATACTAGGCCTATATATTGCAGACCTATCTTAGATAGCCTGTTCAACAATTAAAGCATTTGATTTTGATTACAGGCATTTATAGGCCTAATACAATACAGGCCTATGGGTAAAAACAACCACAATGTTTCCCTTGGTTTATTTCCCTATAGTATCGTAATAACTATTATCAGAAGGCCTATGGTTGGAACGCTAACAGTCGTTTAGCCTCACTGTGTCTCCAAGCATGGTATTGCTAAATAATTAGCTCCATCGCCTCGGGGTTAGAGGCTCGAGCGCCGCAGCTTAATGGCTGGGCTCGTTAAAATATTAATAGTGTAAAAACGATTTCGTGTTACAATAAGTAGAACAATTCCGTTTCTCATAATTTAACATTAGAGGAGGTTAACGAATGGAAAACAATTCAAACGTGACCGTGCAAACTTGTGTTAAGCTGTAGGCATAACATTTTTTTATCAAGCGATTAATAAAAAAAATAGATTATTAGACAGATCATACTAGGTATTATGTTGTTAGTGCAGTACCTAGATATTGGAAGGGAAAACCTCACCAGTATAACATATTAGACTGGTGATTCCACACGTCGTAGCCTACACAAGACCAACATAGAAAATGGTTCTCATGTTCCATAAAAAGGCGTATAATTAACAACAAGAGTTTTTTTTCGAATGTTGAAATGGTAGGCTTTGAGGAAGTAGAGCTACAAATAGAGCCGCGTTCACACGTGTTCGTTATGTTTAAAATATAACTCTGTTAATCCAATGCTAAATATGATTTTTTTTATTCACAGAACCGACAATTAGCCTATTATGTTTAGTGATTTCCACCTTGCTTTGTTCAATTTAGAGATCTAATGACTTGAAACGAGGCTAGGCCTACTTGTTGGTCGTTTTGCATGAGGCTTTTTTTCAGAAACTATTTTTCAATATGAACAAATGTCAATGATCGTTGATAAAAGTCAAATGATTACCTTTAGCCATGTTTTCGATATCTTTTTCGTGGATCCTACTGACGTCATGCTGACGTAACGCCCCATCGCCTGCAAGAGAAATATTAAAGATGGCATCAGCTCATTAATTCATCTAATTTACTCAATTTTCTGTTATAAATTAACATATTTGCAACAGTAAAAAGTGAAAAACCTTTGGCTAACAATTTCGTAACAAAATATAATACAGTAGTCTGTATTACCATGGTAGGCCTACTAAACTTTTACACAGTTGCACACAGAGACTCACATGTTGGGCTTTCCTTTGCTTGGTCCTGATAGGCTCCCTGTGGAACGTCCTCTCTTGTAGGAGAACGTTGTTTATGTGGGTCGGAAACATGGAGGACACCTGATAAAGACAGACAGTAATAAGCGACGTGCCTATTTGCATACAGAAACTATACCATGAATATGTACTATGCAAGATAATAGGCCTACCGTTCGATTGCAATGGGCTGCTATGTTTTGATCCAAACGTAGATGGACAGTTCAAAGGCATTTGTCCATCCTTTTCATGTGTGTACACCTGCAAAATTAACCATCGCCATTAGTCAATACAACTGCAATTATCTATAATTCTCTTAATTTCACAAGCAATTCTTTGAGCGGATATACCCACGTGACACGTCTCCAATTTATAATTATAGGTTAGTAATTCAATTGTTGTCCACCTATCTAAATTGCGGTTTGACTGACATTAGGACGAGGCCGGCGCAGGCCTAACCTTTTCCCAACACACTACAAGGCTCGCAGTAAACACTCCAAAACAGAACCACTTCAATTATCTTTAGAACAAAAGACAAGACACGGGCCTAGGCTCCCACTCGGCGACCTTATTAAAACAGGCCTACTCCATTCTCAATCTCTTTAATATTGGGACGATGGTCTTTTTTGTAAATGTCATTGCCAAAATGTATTTTAACAAAAGATAATTTCCATATTTGTTCCAACCTGCCAATGTATGTCTAAACAGGCTCAGCCTTCTGTAATGTCAGGGTTTTCAACAGCACAATAAAACGTCATGCGAGAAGGCCTGGGTATAGTTAATATAAGCGGCTTTTTTTCTTCTTCATTTGACCAAAATATGAAATCCCCTTGCAAAAACGCGTTGAATACATCACATTGGCCTACTGTTTAGGCTTCACACTGTTAAAAGCTGCCAGCCATATCAACATCCTATATAGCATAGGCCTATGACAATTGGAACATTAAACATAGCATGGTGACCATGCTTTATGCCCATGCATTTACAAGACCAAACATCACCCATTTTCATATGAGATCCAAACAAGTCTCCATGGATTGATGCCTAAATTATTTTACAAACATGTGCGTAAATAGATTGAACATCAAAGCACTCATATGGACATTGGCACACTTACTTCGTACACCGGTGTATCATGGCGCTCTGACACCTGTCCACCCTGCCTCTCGTCATCAGAGGACCCGGAGTGGGGATCTTCCGGGTGTGGTCCTGGACTTGTCCCCAGCTCTTGACTATCTTCCGGCCCGGAATGGGCTGAGTTGAGGGGCGGGGGACTCTGACGGTCCTCCACTGACAGTTGGACTGACTCTTCATCCTCTTGTGCCCTGTTTGACTCCACGTCAACGTCTGGGTCGTCCACGCTATCCACATCCGGGGACATAGACCTATAGCTAGAACTTTCACTCACGAAATCTGGCGATAGGTAACCAGAGCGCACACCGCTGTACGTGTCCCTGTTGCCGTATAGCTTTGCAATGCTTTCGGCGTCTTTCACCACAGGTCTGAACGCAGAGATGTAATTTATCTTCCGTGGAGTTGTGGGGAGTCCTTCCGTCGACCGGGCCTCATCCCCGGATTTATCCTCGTCGTTCCGGGTGGATTGTGAGCTGGAGCACCGTTCGCTGTCGTGAAAGCTATCCTTAGGTGTGTTTGCGCACCGGTCACTTTGATCCGATAACTCGAGATCACTCTGTCGGACACTTAAGAGCTCTGTGGGTGGTTTGGGTGGTGACTGTTGATACGGTGGCATCGGTAGGCCACCTGCAGTAGGCCAAAACATCGGGAAAGAGGGATAGATACTGTCCTTTGCTCCTGGCCAAAAGACACCCGAAACGTTGGTTTTATTTGTCTCTCCCACTCCGTCGTCCTTCTTTTGACACAGTCCAAACGCAGGGAATCCATACGGGTGGGGGAAGAGAGGTGGCTGGATCTTTTGAAGCATCCCAAAGCTCTTGCTGGGCACAGGGATAACCGGGTAGTTCCGGACGCCATTTGACAGACTGATGTTAGGCCTACCTCGGTCTTCGTCACAGCGCAACGTTTTATGGGGTACCTCAGGGGAACTTCTTTGGGTTGGGTTACTGGTGGAATGTGACTTCAAAGGAGAGGACATGGATGACCCACTCATAGGTAGCGTCCTCTTACGACTTCCCCCGTTGAACATCGCTTTAACATCCTCCCACGCGTGGGCAACATCATCCGACGAGCTTTTGTCTGTTAGTTTGAGGTGGCGCCTCCACGAATTGAAGTTTGCTGCGTCTGGCTGTGTATACTTGGACTCGGGAGTGCGATGGGAGTGGAATATGAATTTATTTGGGGAAAAATACATGTTACAATATGTGCATTTAATGCACTTGGCCCTCGAGCTGTTATACCTTGCAGGTATGAAGCTACCTCTGCTTCCCCAAGCGCATTCATGAGAGACATCAAAAGCGAAATTTTCCGGTAGCTTCGGTGGGTTGTGAGCACCGAGGAATGATTTACATAGCCTCTCCGCCTCCCGCTTGGTGATCATACCGCAGCGCCGCGAGGAGATTGGCATGGCGCCAGCGCGCCTCAGTATCTCGAGCTGGACGGGCGTGCACTGGACGCAGGTGATTCCAAGAGCAACGCGTCGGTTATGGATTTCGTTGTAACTGTAGTTCTTTAGCAATGTGTTGGATATCTGCGCCAAGCAAAGTCTTTCCTGGCCATCTATGACCAAAGACACGATGTGCACTCCATACAACGCGGTCTCGCTGACTTGGTTAGGCTTCAGGGAGATGGGGCTGGAGAAGGGCTGAACGTCCTGCTTGGAGCTGGGGGAAGAGCTGGAGTCTCGTCCCGCTGGTTGTTGATTGGGTATCGACTCCATTCCTGGAAGTCTGTAAATAAATAAAATAATTTTAGGTTAGCCTATTGCACTACCAAATAGGCCTACAGTTGGCATAACTCCTGTCAAAAAAATGCACTAGCTCTAAATTGTTTGCAATTCATTCCTAAGAAATAAATAAAGTCCATGAAATTATAGCTTTGTAATTCATCTTACCAATAGGCCTACGCACGCACATTTCGTGCAATAATAATATGGTCAAGGTCTTAAAAGTAACGCAGAAGATCAGTATTATTATTATTATTATTATTACACACTTAGTGTTATTATAGAACAATCAAAAAAAAATTCAACCCAGCATTATTCACAAAAGACAAGGATTAGTTAGCTATTCGTTTTTGGTGACACAGTTCTAAATAAATACATAAATAATAGCCTAATAAATAAAATAGGTCTACATAATTTAATATAAACGTTCAATTTTATACGATCATGTTTAGTATAGACATATTAATATTAAGTGTCTACATTTTTTTTTTTTTAATTGTATTGTATTTTTTTGTAGGACTATGCCAACTAAGGCTATCCATGATCAGTTAGTTGTTTATTGACGGGACCTTTTCCTGTCCTCTTTAAATCGGCTCAGAGGCGAGGGTGATTACTTAAGAACTACATAAGATCCTTACACGCAAAAGAGCAGAAGGAAAATACACTCTGAGCTGCGCCAATGCGCTTACCAGAGAGGAAAAGAACAGCTAAGCTGCTTTCTTGGTAATTACACGGGTTCAATTGTACGTATTTGATCTGTTAATAAAAGACTAGTCATATATATAATTAAAACATCGCATGCGTGTCTCCCTAGATTAACGTAGGTACAACGGCTTATAGGCCTACAATAAAATAAAATAAATCGACTTTTACAAAAGGCAAATATTTCCCTCACATCCGTCACATCTTTTTTGTTTTGCGCAACGGTTGTAAATATATGTTCTATAAGTCTTCCGAAAATAATATATTAATTGGAAAATAAATTAAAGGTAACACTTACGAAAAACATGTCAAATATGAAGCTGTTGTGACTGGTGATGAGACATTAAAATTTCAATAGAAAATACACAAGACAACGAATTGAAAAGAGTAAGATCTTTACCTTTCTTTCTGGAAAAGAACACAGTACTCCTAGCCTTAGGAAACAACTTTTCATCAAAAAGTTGAACAAAAATCCCCGACACAAGCAGAGGTCTAGTCCGAGATAAAAATATACTGTTGCTGGATGGACCAAGCGTTCAGACTAGCTTAATATCTCTCTGTCTCTGTCTCAGTACAGTGAACGGACTTCCATCCTCTTCGACTCTCACGGGCTGAGTGGCGCACGAGAGAGTGACCGCATGGCAGTCCTCGAGCCTTCGCCACTCCTCAAGACAGCAGTCGACGCTCCTCACTGAAGAAGTGACCGCTAAACTAATGGATGGCAAGGCACACCCACTTAGCGTTCCTTCTCTTTAACTATATTATCTCCTGGACAATGAAGGAACAACAGCCACTAGGCTATCTCTTGATCCATTTAAACTTTACTCAGTGGATCTTTCATAGAAGTGGGGGAAAAAAACATTAAGAGAAAGATAGATGGATAGATATATATTGCATTAATATGGTGTGCTAAGTAGTAAGGTGCATTTGATAGATTTCTATATTGACACAATTAATGACCAACGATATTTTAATAATAGACATAATTATAATTTGATGCGTGCTTTTATTTGTCCTATTTCACACATGTAGGTACAAGTGTGTATTATACCCATGTGCTAATTGGAAATGTTTTTATGATTTATTTATTTTGCATATCCCAACTCTTCATCGGAGAGTAACTGTCCCTACCAAATGCCAATGAAGGCCTATAGACTATTTCCAGTATTAACAAACGAGCAAATTTAGGACAAAACTGAATATGAAATCGAAGGCAACAAAATGGCTGAATGTATCATTTATCAAGTTCCATGACCATCTGTTTTGCTTCTCGTGGACACGCAAATCAATTCCAGCCCTTCTGGTAAAGACGCCATGAATTTTAAGGCTCGCGTGCTTTTGTTCGAATGTCAAACAATTGGACACGTTTTAAATCACATACTGTGCATTCTTAGATTCTGCATTGAAAATGGACCGAATCCTAGATGAGCGGATAACTTGCCTCGGGCGGGACTGTCATATGCTGCTGCACACCCTCCCCCTCTCTCAATACCCACCACCCACGAACCAAACTGTCAGTAAATGAAGCAAATTTGTTGAGCACACAGGACACGGTGCGAGCAGATTGCGTCTACAAATAGAGTGATATATTAGAGCAATAGGCTGAGGTTAGTGATGAAATCCAATACTGTAAGACCATATTAACTATTCATAACCTGATCAATGCCCTTCGGTTAACCCCAGTAAGCCTTGTGCTGAGGTATCAATACCTTGTCGGGGCATAAAGTTCAAGGAAAGGCATGCAAACTTTTCTTTTTAGTTTAAAATAACATTTAAACTATTTGCACAAGTAGGCCTAAATACACGAGTTGAACAACATTTGGGTACAGTCTGAATGACATAAGTTTACGTTGTGTTTGAATTGTTGTATTTTAAAAAGTAGTTTTTCCAATTTGGTTTTTATTTTTTAAGGACTTACTAAAATTACCTATTTGTGTCTTATTTTAAAATGCACATGTAGCCTGGATGCCTATAGCCTATATTCCTAACATTGTCTGTCCTAAATGGACACTGATTAAAATGTAATTAATCAAACTGTCCGGGCCAAAATGTGAACAATTACCACAATCAAATAGGAGTTAATAACGTCCACAAACGCCCCCCAGCCAACTATTGCTAAGCAGACACCATTAAAGTAGAACATCTATGCCCTTTAAACCTAGCATAAATTAGCCTATACATAATATGTTGCCATTGACAACTAGATTTTACATTATGGATGAGTTAGCTACATATATAGCTTACCTAGGTCTAGATGAACTGAAAACAGTTATGCGCCAGATGTTTTGGGATTGACACCCTCCGTCTCGTAGATATCACGACCTTAAACATCTATGGTTTCTTTATTAAAAAAACAATGTCAAAAGAAATTCTATCTATGTAGGCCTATTAAATAGCCATGCAAAACATTAGCCTATAATGAGCACGTGGACAATAATTCGTCTCTTCATAAATTTGTCCTATTCAAATGTTAATCATTATTATGCTGATGAATATGAGAATTATTCTCGAAAGTTGGACTTCGTTTTCCATGCAATGCACACGCACCATAGTCAGACAGCGAGAAATACCGTCAGTTTGGCTCCCTGCAATATTGATAGAAAAGGAAACCTAAACCCGAACCGGTCCCGTCGTGTCGTCTTTCACAATCAAAAGGCTTTCCTGCAGCCCAACAATAATTACAATTTTATACTGTAATTATTCCTGTGTTTTTAATTATTTAGACCACCGACTGAATACGCCATTGTGACCGCTTATTCCGGAGAAACGTGAGCTCACGTGGCTCACAACGCTCTCATTAAAGGCGGGAGTTCAGCGCAGGTATACAGCACGAGAGCAGCGCTTTTAATTAGCGGATTCAGCGGTAATTTTAGGCGAGCCCTTTATTACCGTTGGATACACATCAATGAGATCTTTTTTCGAAGAGTAAATTACCTTGAGACTCATTTATATGCATTCAATTGTTTAAACAAACCTGCGCTACAATATTAATGCGTTCCGTGTTTAAGTCAGTAGAATTCCAAACTCTGTAGAAGGTGAACGTAATGTAATATTTAATACATGGGTAGATTAGATATTGACAGGTGACATTCTTTATTCTATCACTTCAATAACATGAACTTTGGCTACAACATAAGAGCAGGCTACACCAAGTAGCCTGTATTCCAGTTTTCGATGCATTATTGGAAAGTTATTTTCCTTCATAAACCAATGTGACCAAAATAAACTTAAATCCCACATTTTGTCACAGCAAATGGCAGACATGGTAACAACCTACACTAAAATGACAGTAAATAATGAATTAGGATGTGAGTGACATACATATATAGACCAGAGTAGGCTAGGCTACTATTTGCACTCTATCATATATTGAAGTAGCCAACAACAGATCATAAACAGAGAGGAGTTAAAAGGGGCTTCGCCTATACGGGTGTATGAATGAAGGCATTAATAACAAGTAGCATCTCTCCTCGCGCTCTACGGTGGTTCGGAGAGTGCCAATAGCCAAATTGGAGGTGAGACATCTTCAGAGGCTGGTGCGGCTCCATCTATGTTCTTGGTGCTAACCCGAAAAGGGACCACACACGTATATTTGACAACTTGATTAAATGTAACATGAATTAATCTGAATAAACTATAATTCCATTAAAGTGATCTATATATATATGCCGATGAATTAGAGTTCGCTGCTAAACCATGACCACAATGTAGCCTACGAAATAGGTATAGGTCTACACTTCGTAAAATTGAGAAATTACGCTAGGCAACATATGGCAATCTAAGCGTTGATCAATGTTATATTTTGACTAACATAGGCTGGTCCAGTGTACACTCTGCTAAGCTTGGAGTGAATCAGAATAAAAACACATATAGGCTCATGGTCTATTAACGCAAACGAGACATAGGTTCCAGTTTACTTACTGATACTAGTTACATGTTTTCTGATTGTCTATTAACATACACTTAACTAACTCTTATTTCAATCAAATCTACTTCTAGAGGCATTTCAAAAGAATAAATAAAAGTAGGCTATATTAAACATTTAATTCAAGGTAAATCAGTCCTTTAGGTAAAAAGCCTTCATGGCCTTAAAGCAAGTTCCAAGTGGAAAAGATTGTCACATAAATCAAATGTGCCTAATTCAGGAGAAGTTTAATAACAGAACCGATCGAGAGCGAATGTTCTATAATTAACAGTTGTATCAGCACCCTATAAAACCGTGACCCCTATACATTCCATTTTAGAAGCCAATCAATCCGCTTCTTACATATTGATCTCCCTGTGCTGATAGGCTACACTTAAATGGGCTCCCCGAGTCCTTTTGGTTTCAAGTGAAAAGAGCATTTCGATTACACTTTTTATTGGGAAAAGATTGCTCCAAGAGGAACGCGTTGACTCAAATTAAACGGTGACATTTTAATTACTGGACATTGATAAAGGGATCCGGGTAATGGCGGAGCACAGCGCCGACGCCTATTGTCTGACCTGATGTGCTAATCAACTTGGACTGCTCTGTAAAAAGGTCACCAGGCGATACAATAAGGGCGCGTGCCTCGGTGGCAAATGGGAATATTAAGGCCCGGGATTGAGTAAAATGGAGACGCATCTCCAAACAAAACCCGGTCAATATCCCAACGGGGATGTTGATGGTAAAACGAGATTGAGCATCCACGTTTTCATCAGACAATAGGTCAACATTTAACATCGCTATACATCATGTTTTACTCTTTCTATTTAGTAAACAATTTGCATGGTATCAAATGTTCATTTCGAAGACTTTATCAATTTCCAAACAATCCTAGAAAAAAGTAGGCTGTTTATCAAATTGATTATCTGCATGGGTACATTTGAATCCACACAAAATGGATAATCATCAGAGCAGAGAGAGGGAGTGGATAGAGTCACTTGAGACCTCATCAGTTGTGACCAACTCTACTAACAATCTATTACTGCACCGACATCCCACTTTTATGCTGCGAAAAAAACATGATTGGGTTGGATACTTACAGTACATAGTCTACTTACTTACTTGTGCCTTTGTGGTGTAGGGGCTTGAGTTCCCTAAAGGCCCTGAGAGCTATCCTGGGGGTGAGGAGGGGGCCCTGGTAACAAGGTCCTCCAGATGGTTGGTTGGATGTTGGTCTTTGTAATGATCCCACCATGTACTAACTAGACCATGGGCTCTCAAACTTTTTTGGCTTCTTGACCCACCAATGACATTATCTTTTGTGACCCTGGTGCAAAAAATATACAGCCTAAAAATATATAATTTTGGCAGTGAAGAGAATTGCACATTTCCTGCAATTCTACACATTTAGTCATGGAGCTGAAATAAAATGTTGCAGTTTTAAAGCCACATTTTTTCAAATTCTATACATTTCGCCATGGAGCTGAGAGAACATTTAGCAGTTACACTCATATCCTGCAATTCTACACATTTTGACATGACTAATGCTGTGTTCTTGTGTTCAAACATTATAACAAAATCAATGGCGATTGTCTAGCTTTTATTTGGTTGATTGTAAGTTCTCAAAGGCCATAGGCTATAATTTTAAAATATATAGTACATTATCTTTTCTGCATACTTTCTAGTTAGTTTTAGTGGTTTAAACTTACACTTAAAGCATTTTTCTATCACAAAAATGTATTTGTGGAATGCACAAAAAAATGCAATTCCGCAACCCACCTGGACCCCTGCCTCGACCCAAAGTGGGTCCTGACCCACAGTTTGGGAACCACGGTGCTAGACTGTAATTATTGACAATATGCAAACACTTTGCTGTGGCCTTATGTTGTAATGGGGATGCAGATGATGAAGTTGATAAGTGGCTAGCTAACAGCTAGCTTGAGTCTCCACACACCTGGTTGAACGTGGTTTAACGTCTCAAGAACAGTACCCCTTTGCAGGGCAGTGTTCCTAATATTCTTAGTTCCACAGGTACAGACCAAAACCAGCAGAGGGATGGCAAAACTACTCCGCCAACGTTCTGTCTTTGCAGGCAAAGACGCCCTCACTTCAGGCTGTGCGCAACATTTTTTATTGGCATTTTCACCCAAGGGCATCTGTCTTAACTCGGTGCAAAAACAAAAAACACTGGTCCTTAGTTGTCTTGAAATGCCCAGGGTTAAAAATCTGACTCAGAGGGCAAAATACATCAACTTTTGTTTTATCCTGGAGTCACACTGAGATGTGAACTCCTTCTGTGGTTTAGATTTACAGAAAAAAAAAAAAATATCTATAATTTCCAAATAAAAACCCAAACTGAAATACAGACTGAACTTTAAAGGACATAATAAGGTCATCTTGTAAAAAAAACACAACTAAATTGTTATTATCAAAAGTGAATCACTTTAATCCATGTCTCATTCATCAATTAATCCAGTTCACGAACCAATTCAAACTCAAAAGGCATCCAATTTGTTACAGCTAGTTTTGACATAGAATACTTTTCATGGTCATGGGTGACTGGGTACAGCTTATATTTTAAAACGCTCATGGTTATTGCAAAAAACACTGGGCAATCTTTCAGCGAAGAGAGAATACATTATTGGTCGTAGAAATACAAGGACATTAACTTTTTGTTATTGTTGATGCGGTTATATTATTGCACTCTCTTCCCCTGATCAAATGAATGAATGGTGAATTTACATATCACATTGCACAACAACACATTAAACCATTTCAACTGGCATACTCAGACTGGGTGTTCACAGAAGGCCACTTAAATCACATTACGGCAAAGTCTGAGACAACTGTATGAAAGGTTGTCACTACATTGTCTAACAGAGTCTCTGCATACCAGATAGCTTTTTTGTCCGTATGTGTCAAGGGTCTCAGAGTAGGAGTGCTGATCTAGGATCAGGTCCCCCCCCCCTCCCAGTCCATGTAATCTTACCGTTGGGATCTAAAAGGCAAAACGGGTTTTAAATCAGCACTCCTTCTGTGAGACGCTTACTACAGAACCATCTATTAAAGCACTGGAGAGTGCTGCCAAACCTCTCATTGCCAGGAATAATTTGGAGAACAAAGTGAAGCTAATATTTCCAGTGTAGCATGTAAAATAAAACAGGAGTAAAAGCTGATTGTTCTGAACTGTGAATGACTCCTTTAACTGATTTCTCTTTAAATATAATCCCCTCACACACACACACACACAACTGGTCCAGGTTTCTCTATTGAAATATTCATTAAGAAAATGCAATACCGTCTGCACCAAGCAACCTAGGCATTAAAGTGGAGCTGACAGCATTTTAACAACACGCAATCTTATTAAAGTCCTGTCCATATACACCCCCAGGAACAATTACACAATTTTTATATCTATTGTTATATATTTTTTTACATTTTCTGGCAAGCGAGCACTTAGATATGGTAATTTTCACATTTGTATAGAATGACGTAGAGTAAGGCATTTGTGACAATTCTATAGCAATATAGAATGGGAAAGTGTCTGTGTGTTTGGACAATGAGTAGACACTGCAGTAAATAAAACCTATTAAAAACATCTGTCTCGTCCAAGACCGGCGTCTACACAGACTGGTGCGCCAATCAGAGCTACAGTAGGCCTTTATGCAAATAAGCAATTTGTCACAGGGCCCTGCCATCCTTTACTTTGAACTGGACTGTGTGTGTGTGTTTACAGGCAGTAGCAACAGCGCGACTTTAGCTCATTAGAACGCATTCGCCAAAAGCCACAAAATACACCTGCATTTATTTCTGCAAATAAATGTATGTAAATACCACAGGAGCCTTCTTACATTTGGTAACTTTACAGTCATTGATCAAACAACCATGAAAAGGTAGTCTCTCTTCCTCAGTTATACACATCAACAAGATCAACAACTAATGCTAGCCAGAGCGAGATGAGCTAAAATCTAATGAGGGAACATTAGATAAACCCTCTCAAATGATTTCAGCTAGTTGGCAGTCATAATTGCACTGATAAACAAAAGGGAATAGTAGCCTGCACACTGTTCTGCAGCCTGCCTGCATCCTTGTCCCAACCCAGGTTTTGACAACTGAATGGGAATTTGCCTGCCTTTCCATTTGATCGATGCCAAATACATTTGATTGACAACTAAGGGTGCGTTTGTAAATTGCTTCCCGTGTGTTAGTGCACTCGGCATTCATGCATTTGGAGCGTTGTCAGATTGTCTGTAAATTCGAGCGTAAGTGCTCCGGCCGAGGAGGAGGGTTGATCCCAGCGTTCCTCTACCGCAGTCAAGCACCCAAGCTATCTCTACTTCGACACAAATGAGAGAACATCTCACGCTGACCATTTTACGCACCCTAGCAAAGCTGGTTAGGCTGTTTTCATGTTATCTAGAGAGTTAGTGACTAACTGTGCTGCTGGCAACAATTGAATTACGTTTTTTGCTTACGTTTACTGACACGGTCATATTCAGCTGGTGTTACACGTTCGTAAATTCATCAGTTGTTCTGCGCCCTGGCACACTCAGACGAGAGTGCTCTGAAATCGGAGTAGATAGCCAGAATGATTTTACGAATGCAAGATATATGCTAACTGGATAATAGTCAGCATAGCTAGCTCAACATGGCTAGCTAGCAAAGCGATTCACATTTCTTGCTAGCTAACCAAATGAGACCTGCATCTAGCTGTAGCCACCAAAAAACGGAGGGGAAAAAGTCGGTCACTCACTCACCCAATGACTTGACATCCACCCAATACATCCCAGAAGCTAGCTAGCTAACGTCTGGCTCGGTGTTTTTACCTTGCTAAATAAATAGGTATGCCACATCATGACTGACTTGTGATCACTGCCCTTGCTAGTTTGAATATATTGACATTCCCAGCTGTTTTTGTCCAAAATATTGAGTCATTGAAACAAACCAAGCATCCCGAATTGGGTGGAGACAGCAAACAGTGTACCAGACCAGCTGTGATTTACAACCTGATGGCGACTATATTAATCACGCATTGAACTATTTCCATTTATTCTGAAAACAATGCCTTACTGTACGTCATGGATTTTCTTGTCAAATATAACCTATTTTTAAAACCTCTGACAAGTTGGTTTTGTAGCATAAACTGGGAATTGTATATTTTTTACTGATATGATTGTTTGTTTCATATCTGCAAAGTAGTTAAAATGCTGTCAGTTCCACGTTAAGGAGTATGTTTGAGGGATAATATAAGTATGGTTATACAGGTGGTGGGTTAATGGAATCATCAACAAAAATCCGATGCTCGTCTCCAAATTAACATAAATACAAAATGGAAAGTACTTTAAGACTTTTCTCAAAGCTGTTTGGTTGTTGTGAAGTTTGTTTGTGTTGCATCATTAACAGGTTTGGAAGAATAGAACTCCATGGCACTGAGTGGTTGAAGAGTCCCCACAATGCGGCCTGATAAAGTTTAGGATCCCCAAGCAGTGCTTCTACTACTACTACTGCTACTGCTACTACTACTGTTACTGCTACTACTACTATTATTACCAGTACTATTATTACTACTACTACAGGGCTCTACGCTGACCTTTACGTTTTACAAGGAGCACATGTGCACCAAAGTTGAAACATTTTGCAGCACACAAGGGAATTTAAGAGCACAATAAAAAATATTTGAAGTAACAAGCCATTTTCTTTGTAGTAATGGTGCAAGCATGACTGTCATGAATCTGCGCTCAGTGTATTCTCCATGGCACTTAGGGGCTGCGGTACAGTGAAGCAATCATTGCAACAATTATCTAGATGATTTTCACACAGCAAAATATTTAGACACATATGTGAGCAAAATGGTCGCCCTGTATCACTACTACTACTGAGGCCATTGTACACTACACGACCAAAAGTATGTGGACACCTGCTTGTCGAACATCTCATTCCAAAATCATGGCCATTAATATGGAGTTGGTCCCCTTGTGCTGGTATAACAACAGCCTCCACTCTTCTGCGAAGGCTTTCCACTCGATGTTGGAACATTGCTGTGGGGACTATTGGGCGATTTAGGCCTGGCTCGCAGTCGGCGTTCCAATTTATCCCAAAGGTGTTCGATGAGGTTGAGGTCAGGGCTTTGTGCAGGCTAGTCAAGTTCTTCCACACGATCTCGACAAACCATTTCTGTATGGACCTCGCTTTGTGCACGGGACATTGTCATGTTGAAACAGGAAAGGGCCTTCCCCAAACTGTTGCCACAAAGTTGGAAGTACAGAATCGTCTAGAATGTCATTTTATTCTGTAGCGTTAAGATTTTCATTGTTTGTCTATGGAGATTGCATGGCTATGTGCTCGATTTTCTACACCTGTCTGCAACGGGTGTGGCTGAAATAGCCAATTCCACTAATTTGAAGTGGTGTCCACATACTTTCGTATATATAGTGTATCTCGATGAGGTAAAGTAATGTCAAAGAAACGTCATTGTAAAAACATTAGGCACACACATGGGTTACTGCCATACACACCTCGACATTCACTAGAAAGCTGCCAACAATAAAGCGTAACAGGTTATCCGAGCGTCATCCTGGAAAATAGCACTTCTTTGTTATTGTAAAGCCATTTGGGTTTTCAAGTCCCATCTCATCGTTGATCACTTACTCTGACATTCTGTCTAAAGTCTCTCTGAGTTAGAAATAACTAAGTAGGCAAACAGTCACGGAATAAGTCCCACTCAATTGTAAATTCATTGATAAAGCAGCGTCAACACAGAGCCAGGTTTGGAGTGTAAGAGTCACCAGGATACACCATCAAGACATCAGTCAACGTGCTAAGGGCCCAGATAACAAAGTTCCACTTGCAACTAACGTTCAGTTGTAAAGATACAGTATCCTCTTGGCTTACTGAAGTTGGACGTACAGACGCCCTCTTTACACCATGGACGTCTTCAATACGTTTTAGAAGCCGTGTCTTTGATATATACTGTCCACTCCTGGGGTTCACGAATGGTCAAAGTCCAGAGAGATTGGGGCATGATATTAGGGCCCGGGACGATACAAGTATCGCAATATTGTTTCTATGGCAAAAATGAAAACACAAAGCAGACCAAACTCGTTAGTCCTTTAAACACCTGCTGTATGTAAAATATTGTGAGCTACAGATAGAAAATAAATACATGTGACTCTGGATGAAAATATAATGATGTTTGTTTTCAACATTAGGGCTGTGTCCTAACGAAGTTAAAAAGCGCTTTGTGTTTTGTTTCTTTGCCACGATATTAACGAGTATAGAGATACCGGTATCATCCTGGCCCTACATAATACCCTTGACCCCTAACTTCTCTGTGGTCTCCTGTGTTTACGGGGTCACATCTGTCCCTGAGCCTGGGCTCTCCTCTTCTCTAGGCAGCGACACACCCACATGGACACTACCTCTGCATTTCCATCATCGTAGAGCAGGATGAAGGCATGGTCCTGCAGACAGAGAAGGTAGAGAGATGGAGAGAGATTAATTGTGTCTCAGGTATGGATCCAGTGATTAGAGTATACTGTACATAGGTCACGACCAATGGAAAAGCCAATCTCTCAGAACATCTGGGAAAATTACCACATTGGTCAATAAAAACACACTTTACTAAAAAAAATCTATTTATTTTCCTCTTAGAAAGGAGATCAGTTCCGATCTCCTTTAGGATTTTTGTTTAACCTGTTGAGGACAGAGGGCGCTGTTTTCACTTTGGGGGAAAATCGTGCCCAATTTAAACGGCCTCGTACTCAATTCTTGCTCGTACAATATGCATATTATTATTACTATTGGATAGAAAACACTCTCTAGTTTATAAAACCGTTTGAATTATATCTGTGAGTAAAACAGAACTCCTTTTGCAGCAAACTTCCTAACAGGAAGTGGAAAATCTGAAATCGATGCACTGTTCTAGGGCCTGCCTATTAATGTCGTTGATATTTATTAGAATACATGCACTTCATACGTCTTCCACTAGATGTCGACAGGCAGTGAGAGAAGAAATGGAGTGTGTAACTTGATCTGGGGTCGAATAATAGCTCTCGGCATGACGTGTCAGCAGTTTCCTGTTTTCTGGAGAGCGCGAGAAGGGACCTGGATTTGCCTTCTGATAAGCTGTCGTTATGGACGACTAATATCTCCAGCTTTGATTTTATTTGATACATGTGACAATATCATCATAAAGTATGTTTTTTCAATATAGTTTTATTAGATTATTGAAATTTATTCAGGACGTTGCGTTGTGTGCCTTTGTTCAGGAAGGAGAGCTTAGCGCCACTTTGCCAGCTTTCCGTGCTAATTGACTGGAGAAGAGGACATTCTAAATCCAAACAACGATTGTTCCCGTACAACATTCTGATGAAAGATCATCAAAAGTAGGACCCATTTTATGATGCTATTTCATATATCTGTCGAACATGTGAAATAGTCGTTTGCGCCCAGAGTTTGGGCACTCTGTCGCTATACCTAAGCTGGATGTCGTAATTAAGTTATTTTTAGAATTCTAACACGGCGATTGCATTAAGAACTAGTGTATCTATCATTTCCTATACAACATGTATTTTCTAGTAACGTTTATGAATAGTTATTTGGTCAGAATAGTTGGAGTGTCGTAAAAATATCCGGGCGTTGTGGGAAAAATATGCTACATTAGCACAATGTATAGCCACTGATTTCAGCTCTAAATATGCACATTTTCGAACAAAACATAAGTCTATGTATAACCTGATGTTATAGGACTGTCATCTGATGAAGCTTATCAAGGTTAGTGAAAATTAATATCTTTTGCTGGTTTATTCCCTATCGCTAACGTGCCTATTGCTATCGCTAACGTGCCTTGATGAATGAATGCGGTAGTGTGGTAGGCTATTGTAGTAAGCTAATATGCTATATTGTGTTTGCGCTGTAAAACACTTAAGTCGGAAATATTGGCTGGATTCACAAGATGTTTGTCTTTAATTTGCTGTACACCATCGATTTTTCAGAAATGTTTTATGGTGAGTATTTAGGTATTTGACGTTGGTGTCTGTAATTACTCTGGCTGCTTCGGTTCTATTTCTGACGGTAGCTGTGATGGTAGCTGCAATGTAAAACTGATTTATACCTCAAATATGCACATTTTTCAAACAAAACATAGATTTATTGTATAACATGTTATAAGACTGTCATCTGATGAAGTTGTTTCTTGGTTAGTTTGGTTGGTTCTTGGTTAGTTAGGTTGGCTTTGTGCATGCTACCTGTGCTGTGAAAAATGTCTGTCCTTTTTTGTATTTGGTGGTGAGCTAACATAAATATGTGGTGTTTTCGCTGTAAGACATTTTAAAAATCGGACATGTTGACTGGATTCACAAGATGTGTATCTTTCATTTGCTGTATTGGACTTGTTAATGTGTGAAAGTTAAATATTTCAAAAAAATATCTTTTGAATTTCGCGCTCTGCCTTTTCAGTGGAATGTGGGAGGAGTTCCGCTAGCGGAACACCGGAGCCAGACAGGTTAAATTATTTTCAAGGACAGTCAGAATTGACGAGCGGGAGCGTCCACCAGAGCTGTTACCAGAGAAGTGAATGTTAATTTCTCTACCATAAGCCACCTACAAAATCGTTTTAGAAAATTTGGCAGTACGTCGTACCGACCTCAACCGTAGACTACAATTATGGCGGCGTGTCGGTGAGAGGTTTGCTGATGTCAACGTTGTGAACAAAGTGTCCCATGGTGGCGGTGGGGTTATGGTATGGGCAGGCATAAGCTACGGGCAACGAACACAATTGCATTTTATCGCTAACAATTAGAATGCACAGAGATACAGTGATGAAATCCTGAAGCCCATTGTCGTGCTATTCATTCGCTGCCATCATCTCATGTTTCAGCATGGTAATGCATGACTCCATGTCACAAGGATCTGTCCACAATTCCTGGAAGCTGAAAATGTCCCAGTTCTTCCATGGTCTGCATGCTCACCAGACATGTCACCCATTGAGCATGTTTGGGATGGATTGATGTGTACGACAGCGTGTTCCAGTTCCCACCAATATCCAGAAACTTCACACAGCCATTGAAGAGGACTGGGACAACATTCCCACAGGCCACAATCAACAGCCTGATCAACTCTATGTGAAGGAGACGTGTCACGCTGCATGAGGCAAATGGTGGTCACACCAGATACTGACTGGTTTTCTGATCCACGCCCCTACCTTTTTTTAAGGTATCTGTGACCAACAGATGCATATCTGTATTCCCAATCATGTGAAATCCATAGATTAGGTCCTAATGAATTTATTTGAATTGACTGATTTCCTTCTATGAACTGTAACTGTAATCTTTGAAATTGTTACGTTTATATTTTTTTCAGTATACATACTTAATAACAAGGAGTGGCTGGAGTCTAATAATGGCAGGGAGCTCGATCGCAGTTATGTACTGGGCCGTACGCACTACCCTCTGTAGTGCCTTGCGGTCGGATGCCAAGCAGTTGCCATACCAAGCGGTGATGCAGCCAGTCAAGATGCTCTCAATGGTGCAGCTGTAGAACTTTTTGAGGATCTGAGGGCCCATGCCAAATCTTTTCAGCCTCCTGAGGGGGAAGAGGCGTTGTTGTGCCCTCTTCATGACTGTTGGTGTGTGTGGACCATGATCCTTAGCGATGTGGACACCGAGGAACTTGCAGCTCTCGACCCGCACCCCTGCAGCCCCATCGATGTGGATGGGGGCGTGCTCGGCCCCATTTCCTGTAGTCTACAATCAGCTCCTTTGTCTTGCTGACGTTGAGGGAGAGGTTGTTGTCATGGCACCACACTGCCAGGTCTCTGACCTCCTCCCTATAGGCTGTCTCATCGTTGTCGTTGATCAGGTCTACCACCGTCGTTCCATTTGCAAACTTAATGATGGTGTTGGGAGTCGTGAGAGGCCATACATTCGTGGGTGAAGAGGGAGTACAGGAGGAGACTAAGCACGCACCCCTGAGGGGCCAACGTGTTGAGGTTCAGGGTGGCACTATGGTGTCACCAGAGAGACACATTCAGTCAGGACAATAACTGCTACACCAAGACTCCAGCCCAAGGCTTCCCATAATCAATCAACCAATGCTCAAACTATACAAACACCAAATGCATATAATCCTAACCATATAGAGTCCAACTAGCACTGTGGAGATGGTGACAGAGGTCACATGACGTGTGACACATCAGTGACAAGAGCACCATGCACTGATACAACCTCATCTGGAGAGCCATGTGTCAGTGATGACCTCCGCCGGTTCATACAGGGGTCAAGGGTGAAAGTGGTGGGGGTTGTCACGGAGACGGGCCAACGGTGACTGACCGCTACATTTATTTGGTGTGTCGAGTAGAGGGACAATTAGATAAACGACCAAAGCCACCGCTCTTTAAATGGACTTGTCACCCCTGGTTTCCCTGACACAGGACCTTCACTAACAGGCACTAACAAACACAGTGCAGTGTTAATAAGAGTCCAATCTGGCCAAGAACAGGGGATATAAGGACCAGGGACCTTGTGTGGGGGACAATGAATTTAGCCAAATAAAAAATGAATGTAAGATAGATTACAGAGGGTAACATTGGAACAAGGACTTGATGGTGTTAAGGTGTTATATACAGTAATGTAAGTGTAGTTTGTATAAATAGAATATTTCAATATGTTTGGATTCTGTCAGATATTTTACGTATAAAAAGGCAATGTTCTGCAACCGTATCCCAAATTAGACCCCTAAGACCAGTAAGGTAGACGCATAACTGGCAGTCCAGTCTGACGGGTCCGTTCCGCTCAGATCCACTCCAGACAGGGCCGGTCCACTCCAGACAGGGCCGGTCCAGTCCAGACAGGGCCGGTCCAGTCCAGACAGGGCCGGTCCACTCCAGACAGGGCCGGTCCACTCCAGACAGGGCCGGTCCACTCCAGACAGGGCCGGTCCACTCCAGACAGGGCCGGTCCACTCCAGACAGGGCCGGTCCACTCCAGACAGGGCCGGTCCAGTCCAGACAGGGCCGGTCCAGTCCAGACGGGGCCGGTCCAGTCCAGACGGGGCCTGTCCAGTCCTGTGTCCAGTGAGTCTGAGGGACTAGGAGAGCCCCATCAATCCTGGTGTCCTTCTAATGGGCAGCTGGGGCTAAGACAGACTGAGGTTAATTACTCTCATATCAGTGTGTGTGAGAGGGAGAGAGCTGGAGTGGACGCTCTTGGATGCCCCAATGTTCTGGGTACCCATCTCATCAATCATTACTGTGCCTGTACAGAGAGAGAGAGAGGGGGGAGATGGAGGGAGTAAAGGGAGGGAGAGATGGGGTCCAGAGTAATGTCTTTAATATCCAGCTCCTGCTCTCTCTCCACCTCTGCTCTCAACCCTAACCCTAACAGACTGGCCACGTCTGATGGAATCTGACCTGAATGAAGGGGGGGGCTTGGCTTCTGCCCTTTTAATACCTCATAGACAGATACACACAGACGTACGCACACACACCCAGTTTAAAGACAGACATGGAGAAAACCCACTAACTCGGACAAAGTTATTATTGGAATCCCAGTTGAGATGGTGTCATATTCAGGCTAAAATTAACACACGCACACCATGTTTTTTCAAGGCCAGCTAAATCTCCACAATGCGTGGACAATAAAGCTTTTCTAAATGTCACACACACACACACACACACGTCAGGGCCACGCGACCCGCCATTAATTAAAACACCTGCCACCAGAATTAAGCCGAAAAGCAGGAGGACGTTATTAAGAGTCAAATGGAATAAATACTCTTTAGTTAGGTCATTTAAGGTGCTACAGCTTTACCTTGCCAACGAGCCGCGTGGAGGATAGAGGGAGAAAACTCATTTCAAAAGTACCACTACATTAATCACAGTCTCAGCGCATCAAAGTGGGATAATCACCTGAATGGGCCGTTCAAATAAAACTGCCACAAATCCCAGGGGAAATTCTACCTTACTCTTTAATTGTTTGGAGCTCTTTGATAGGCTTTTTAATCGAAGATTAATTTATGCAATTTTAAATAACTTCTACATATGATTAATAAGCTTGGAAAATTAAACGGAGTCGGAAGCAATTATAACAAGTGGCTGGTCATCACCTCATTAGACGTTGTTGGAGGAACGCGACGCAGTGGATGAGTGTGTGTGTGTGAGAGGGGTGGGGAGGGAAAGAGAGAGAGGAAGACAGACAGAGAGAAAGGTTGAAAGGTCAGAAGAGTAACTAGGTCTTTACAGATTTGCATGCTAATCTCCAGCTCCCACAAGGAAACTGACTGGCAGACGAGGGAGGTGTGTGTGTATGACGAGGGCTCCTTGAGGTGACATTTTACTCCAGTACTTCCACGAAGTGTGTGTGTGTGTGTGTGTGTGTGTGTGTGTGTGTGTGTGTGTGTGAGTGAGAGATGGATTCTGTATGAGATGATCCGTTACTCCAGTACATCAACTTAAAAGAGAGATGCGTTACATGGGCCAAACGGCACCCGTAAAGATGGCTAAAGACCATATCTACCTAGAGCCTGTGCTGAAAGGGAGCTGGCTACACTAACTTGTACGCTTGTAGTTATTAAACACAGACTTTCTTGTCATGATGAGGAAAATGAGACTCGGGGAATATTCTCTGGGCAGCAGTATGATGATTTGACAAGCCTGGAATGGTTTAAATTCTACGACACACAGAGAGTAAAAACAGCTGCCATTAGGCTTTTATGAATTAGAATTATGAATAAGAAGTTATCATTATATAAAAGATGTTTGCATGGTTATGCTCAACTGGTAAACACAGCCCACTCCCCCAAATCCAGAATGTTCTAAATTCTCCTATTTCACTTTGTGTAGTCTTCCTGAGTAAGAAGCCTTACTATGTTCAGTGTGAGACCCTAGGGGTCAAGTGTGATAAGAACGGCCCCGGTGTTAAAGTGTCGACACAGAAATGTCTGAGACGCTGAGAAAACCTTCCATCTTGCTAATGTGTAAACAAGTGGAGGAGATTGGAGTCCTTTTAAAATCCTGTCACACGCACGGGTCCCAGTGGTGACGCTGCGTGAAGGATGGGACTTTAAATCTCAGTTCTCTCTCTCTTCTGGGGCACCACAGGAGTGCTGAACCCTTCCACCTCTTTACACCCTTAACAGCCCCTGCCGCACCTTCCAACCCCCCCTAACACACACTCAGATTACTACACTCAACAGTCATTTTTACATGGGGGTTTCTGCAGGGTTTTGGCAAGTGGAGGCGGTCAGGGTCCTTGATGGAGTTGGGGACTGTCTAAGACTCGACACACACAACACACACGCACGGCCCCTTTTGTCACAGACCAGGGGGCTCATCTGGCACCTCTGGGTAGGGGGGTTTGAACGGGGCCGGGGGGGGGGGGTTGAAGGGGGGGTTGCGTTAGGGACAAAGGTGCTAAAAGGCTCGTTGACAATGAGGGCCCTCCGGTGGGGAATAGAGGAGAAGAAGAGATGTCAATCAAGTCACAATCAGAGACAAGGGGATGGTGGGAGGGGGTGGATCAGACACACACACACACCTCAAAATGGAAAGGGTGAGTACAGAGGCCCCTTACAGCGTTACAACAGCTCTTTACAAAAACGAGAGAGAGAGACACACAGAGACAGAGAGAGAGAGAGAGAGACACACAGAGAGACACACAGAGAGACAGGTATTCATTGCAGGGAGGAAGGAAATATGTATTTCAGAAGTATTCCTACCAGGTCAGACGACCCTAGACTAGAGCATGGTGGAGCCCTGGTCATTTCCTGGGAGAAAGCCAATGGAAAGTCCTCAGTGTCTGGCCCAGTATGTCATGGGATTATGAACACCTTGATAGGATCTCATGAGGTAATGTCCTCCTAATGAAAGATGCATCAGTGGAAGGAGAACACACTGGCACTTTCTTGACAGACACAGCTGTTGTGATGCAAGTTGTGAAGACATTATTTACAAAGAGGGACCTTCACACACACACACACACACACACACACACACACACACACACACACACACACACACACACACACACACACACACACACACACACACACACACACACACACACACACACACACACACACACACACTTTACCGGTTGACAGACCCTCTGCCCTGATGTTGACCTGATAACAACAGGAATATTGTTGAATCGTCAATTGAACAGGTTCTTTCTCTTTCAGAAATGTTATGTCTTCTAGTTCTGGGTTGGCCAGTTAGCTCAGTTTAGCTATGAAAGTTTTGCTATAGCGTGTGGACACCTGGACTTAAAGTCAGCCGTTATTACGACTTGTTATAACATGAAGGCCGGTTTCCCAGACACAGATTAAGACTAGATCAGACTGAAAAGCACTTTAAATGGAGTAACCCTACTAGAATGCGTTTTATTAATCTGTGTCCAGCAAAACAGCAACAAGTCTCTGTCTCTTCCCGCTCTCTCTCTCCTCCCTTCCTCTCTCTCTTCGCGCTCTCTCTCTCCTCCCTTCCTCTCTCTCTTCCCACTCTCTCTCTCCTCACTTCCTCTCTCTCCTCCCTTCCTCTCTCTCTTCGCGCTCTCTCTCTTTCCTTCCTATCTCTCTCTCTCCTCCCTTCGCGCTCTCTCTCCTCCCTTCCTCTCTCTCCTCCCTTCGCGCTCTCTCTCCTCCCTTCCTCTCTCTCTCCTCCCTTCCTCTCTCTCTCTCTCCTCCCTTCCTCTCTCTCTCTCTCCTCCCTTCCTCTCTCTCTCTCTCCTCCCTTCCTCTCTCTCTCTCTCCTACCTTCCTCTCTCTCTCTCTCCTACCTTCCTCTCTCTCTCTCTCCTACCTTCCTCTCTCTCTCTCTCCTACCTTCCTCTCTCTCTCTCTCCTACCTTCCTCTCTCTCTCTCTCCTACCTTCCTCTCTCTCTCTCTCCTACCTTCCTCTCTCTCTCCTACCTTCCTCTCTCTCTCCTCCCTTCCTCTCTCTCTCCTCCCTTTCTCTCTCTCCTCCCTTTCGCTCTCCTCCCTTTCTCTCTCTCTCCTCCCTTTCTCTCTCTCTCCTCCCTTTCTCTCTCTCTCCTCCCTTTCTCTCTCTCTCCTCCCTTTCTCTCTCTCTCCTCCCTTTCTCTCTCTCTCTCCTCCCTTTCTCTCTCTCTCTCCTCCCTTTCTCTCTCTCTCTCTCCTCCCTTTCTCTCTCTCTCTCCTCCCTTTCTCTCTCTCTCTCCTCCCTTTCTCTCTCTCTCTCTCCTCCCTTTCTCTCTCTCTCTCTCCTCCCTTTCTCTCTCTCTCTCCTCCCTTCCTCTCTCTCTCTCTCCTCCCTTCCTCTCTCTCTCCTCCCTTCCTCTCTCTGTTTTGTGTCCCTCTCCCCTCAGGCCCTTCGTTCTCCGTGATGAGGCACGAGATGAGGTCACGGCCGCGTGCCTCTGTGGCGAGGGTCTGATTGTCTCACGCACCCCCCCCACCACCACCGTGTACATATTAACAGTCTATATACACATTCCATCTGTATGTTAATGCAGACTGCCACAGCTGGAATCCCCACTACAAAGTGCCGTCGTTCACTAATAGTTATTATCTTCACGGCCTTATTCCTCCAGGAGAGCCGGTGGAAGACACGGCAAATTGTGTCTCTTTACGATTATGCCTCCGTGGGCTCGCTCATCAGCTTGGCATGGATGGTGGATGAGGATGGGACGCGGCTCCCTCTGATTATTGATATGGCTTTTATTGACGTCATTCCCGCTGTGGGGTTTTATGGTATGAGCATTAGTGGCTGTTAGTGATGCTGGTGTCCTGGGATATGTACAGTCTGTTTGGTTGTTGTCTGACTGTCTGTCTGACTGTCTGTTTGACTATGGGATGTCCTACTGACTAACTAACTGATAGAACTAAACTAAGCAGAGATCAATGCATTCTCTAAGAGAGGGAGAGAGAGAGGGGGGAGAGAGAGAGAGGGGGGAAGAGAGAGACAGAGAAAAGGAGGGGAAGAGAGAGATATACAGAGAGAGAGAGAGATACAGGGAGAGAGAGATACAGAGAGAGAGAGATACACAGAGAGAGAGATACAGAGAGAGAGAGATACAGAGAGAGCGATACAGAGAGAGAACAAACACTCTGTTAGCACTTCCGCATTTACACCCATCCCCAACACACACACACACACACACACACACACACACACACACACACACACACACACACACACACACACACACACACACACACACACACACACACACACACACACACACACAGTCTGTAAGGTGAATGCACCAATTTGTAAGTCGCTCTGGATAAGAGCGTCTGCTAAATGACTTAAATGTAAATGTAAATGTCTCTCCCGTCCCTGTCACAGCTCTTAAAAGGTAGCTGGTGTAAATTGCTGTGGCCTTGTGCGCTAACACCAGATCAGAGAAACCCATCAAGCCAACACTTGGAGTGAGACAGACTCAGTCAGACTCATTGGGGGTAGAGGGGACATGGAACTCACGTCTAGACAGATATGTCTGTGTGATATCTTCCTACAGTCATGTTTTAGTTCACTTCCATAACCTTGGGAGGTTTCGATAGTCTGTAACATGGTAACTCACCATCAGGTTGTTGGGAGGTTTCTATAGTCTGTAACATGGTAACTCACCATCAGGTTGATAGGAGGTTTCTATAGTCTGTAACATGGTAACTCACCATCAGGTTGATAGGAGGTTTCTATAGTCTGTAACATGGTAACTCACCATCAGGTTGTTAGGAGGTTTCTATAGTCTGTAACATGGTAACTCACCATCAGGTTGATAGGAGGTTTCTATAGTCTGTAACATGGTAACTCACCATCAGGTTGATAGGAGGTTTCTACAGTCTGTAACATGGTAACTCACCATCAGGTTGTTAGGAGGTTTCTATAGTCTGTAACATGGTAACTCACCATAAGGTTGATAGGAGGTTTCTATAGTCTGTAACATGGTAACTCACCATCAGGTTGATAGGTTTCTATAGTCTGTAACATGGTAACTCACCATCAGGTTGTTAGGAGGTTTCTATAGTCTGTAACATGGTAACTCACCATCAGGTTGTTGGGAGGTTTCTATAGTCTGTAACATGGTAACTCACCATCAGGTTGTTAGGAGGTTTCTATAGTCTGTAACATGGTAACTCACCATCAGGTTGTTAGGAGGTTTCTATAGTCTGTAACATGGTAACTCACCATCAGGTTGATAGGAGGTTTCTATAGTCTGTAACATGGTAACTCACCATCAGGTTGTTGGGAGGTTTCTATAGTCTGTAACATGGTAACTCACCATAAGGTTGATAGGTTTCTATAGTCTGTAACATGGTAACTCACCATCAGGTTGATAGGAGGTTTCTATAGTCTGTAACATGGTAACTCACCATCAGGTTGATAGGAGGTTTCTATAGTCTGTAACATGGTAACTCACCATCAGGTTGTTGGGAGGTTTCTATAGTCTGTAACATGGTAACTCACCATCAGGTTGTTAGGAGGTTTCTATAGTCTGTAACATGGTAACTCACCATCAGGTTGATAGGTTTCTATAGTCTGTAACATGGTAACTCACCATCAGGTTGATAGGAGGTTTCTATAGTCTGTAACATGGTAACTCACCATCAGGTTGATAGGAGGTTTCTATAGTCTGTAACATGGTAACTCACCATCAGGTTGTTAGGAGGTTTCTATAGTCTGTAACATGGTAACTCACCATCAGGTTGATAGGAGGTTTCTATAGTCTGTAACATGGTAACTCACCATCAGGTTGATAGGAGGTTTCTATAGTCTGTAACATGGTAACTCACCATCAGGTTGTTAGGAGGTTTCTATAGTCTGTAACATGGTAACTCACCATCAGGATGTTGGGAGGTTTCTATAGTCTGTAACATGGTAACTCACCATCAGGTTGTTAGGAGGTTTCTATAGTCTGTAACATGGTAACTCACCATCAGGTTGTTAGGAGGTTTCTATAGTCTGTAACATGGTAACTCACCATCAGGTTGATAGGAGGTTTCTATAGTCTGTAACATGGTAACTCACCATCAGGTTGATAGGAGGTTTCTATAGTCTGTAACATGGTAACTCACCATCAGGTTGTTAGGAGGTTTCTATAGTCTGTAACATGGTAACTCACCATCAGGTTGTTAGGAGGTTTCTATAGTCTGTAACATGGTAACTCACCATCAGGATGTTGGGAGGTTTCTATAGTCTGTAACATGGTAACTCACCATCAGGTTGTTAGGAGGTTTCTATAGTCTGTAACATGGTAACTCACCATCAGGTTGTTGGGAGGTTTCTATAGTCTGTAACATGGTAACTCACCATAAGGTTGATAGGAGGTTTCTATAGTCTGTAACATGGTAACTCACCATCAGGTTGTTAGGAGGTTTCTATAGTCTGTAACATGGTAACTTCCCATCAGGTTGATAGGTTTCTATAGTCTGTAACATGGTAACTCACCATCAGGTTGTTAGGAGGTTTCTATAGTCTGTAACATGGTAACTCACCATCAGGTTGTTAGGAGGTTTCTATAGTCTGTAACATGGTAACTCACCATCAGGTTGATAGGAGGTTTCTATAGTCTGTAACATGGTAACTCACCATCAGGTTGTTAGGAGGTTTCTATAGTCTGTAACATGGTAACTCACCATCAGGTTGATAGGAGGTTTCTATAGTCTGTAACATGGTAACTCACCATCAGGTTGTTAGGAGGTTTCTATAGTCTGTAACATGGTAACTCACCATCAGGTTGTTAGGAGGTTTCTATAGTCTGTAACATGGTAACTCACCATAAGGTTGATAGGAGGTTTCTATAGTCTGTAACATGGTAACTCACCATAAGGTTGATAGGAGGTTTCTATAGTCTGTAACATGGTAACTCACCATCAGGTTGATAGGAGGTTTCTATAGTCTGTAACATGGTAACTCACCATCAGGTTGATAGGAGGTTTCTATAGTCTGTAACATGGTAACTCACCATCAGGTTGTTAGGAGGTTTCTATAGTCTGTAACATGGTAACTCACCATCAGGTTGTTAGGAGGTTTCTATAGTCTGTAACATGGTAACTCACCATCAGGTTGTTAGGAGGTTTCTATAGTCTGTAACATGGTAACTCACCATCAGGTTGTTAGGAGGTTTCTATAGTCTGTAACATGGTAACTCACCATCAGGTTGATAGGAGGTTTCTATAGTCTGTAACATGGTAACTCACCATCAGGTTGTTGGGAGGTTTCTATAGTCTGTAACATGGTAACTCACCATCAGGTTGATAGGAGGTTTCTATAGTCTGTAACATGGTAACTCACCATCAGGTTGTTAGGAGGTTTCTATAGTCTGTAACATGGTAACTCACCATAAGGTTGATAGGTTTCTATAGTCTGTAACATGGTAACTCACCATCAGGTTGTTAGGAGGTTTCTATAGTCTGTAACATGGTAACTCACCATCAGGTTGTTAGGAGGTTTCTATAGTCTGTAACATGGTAACTCACCATCAGGTTGTTAGGAGGTTTCTATAGTCTGTAACATGGTAACTCACCATCAGGTTGTTGGGAGGTTTCTATAGTCTGTAACATGGTAACTCACCATAAGGTTGATAGGAGGTTTCTATAGTCTGTAACATGGTAACTCACCATCAGGTTGTTAGGAGGTTTCTATAGTCTGTAACATGGTAACTCACCATCAGGTTGTTAGGAGGTTTCTATAGTCTGTAACATGGTAACTCACCATCAGGTTGTTAGGAGGTTTCTATAGTCTGTAACATGGTAACTCACCATCAGGTTGTTGGGAGCAGGTCTCTCTTTAGGGAGTCTCTTCATGCTGAACAGAGAAAACAGCACAGTTTGATCACAACGTTGTTTAAACAGAGACATTTTCCAAGGTAAGACTATTTCATTTTTTGGTTCATTAGTTACATTTTTCTATAAGTAATTTCCTAATGAGCATTTGTTCCTAATGAGCATCCAAGGACATTACTGACAAACCTGACAGGCCTAATTGCTAGATTGTCCCAATGGTACTTTTGTTACACTATGAGCCCCACGCAGTGCAAATGGTATGGCTAGTACAATTTGACAATAAAATGTGTGCACAACCAGTCCATATTCCTCATACGTTGTCTCCTCGATGTTGTGTGTGTGTGTGTGTGTGTGCGTGCGCGTGCTGGCCTACTATCATTTGAACAATAAAGCCGATCAAAACCATGTTCATCAGCACCACTCTAACCACCAGCGCCAGCTCACACACACACACACTAAGTACCCAAACAGTCATTGACCCTGTGTGAGGACCCTGCCAGGCCTGAGAATGAGGAGTGGAGATTCGTCAGGGCGACCTACATAGGGGACTGTGAAGGATTAGTGTGAGGTTCTAGAGAGGCCCGTCTGGAGCTAACCGAGTTACTGTGTGATGAATCACAGCAGGCAGGGACCAGGGACAGGACAGGGACCTCTAAAAATAGCCTGGGAGGTGGTAGTGCCAACCTGGTGCCAGGGCTGGGGCGGGCACGGAGAAGAGAAACAGAGACCTGGCCTGTTTGAGTAAATAAGGCATAGAGATAGGTAAACAACAGCTGGTGCTGTGTAGACACACGTACAAGGACATACACATGCAGAAACATGCACACTGTTATGGTCCTGCTTTTGGCCAGTAGGTCAGTCCATTGGGTGTGTTCCCCCTGCTGTGTGTGTGTATTTGTGAGAGCATTTGGCTAACAGGGGGCCAACAGACCACGAGAGACATGGTCAGTGTAAATATTGTGCTGTGCTGCTACAGTAAAGAAACAAATCAGAGAGTTAATTTGTCCTTCAGGAGAGCCTGGTATACTGGGATAAGGCCTGTCCTTGTTATCCTGTCTCTGCTAGCTGCCCCATTACCACCCAACACCATTATCAGACATAGGAGAGTGGAGGGCACTACACTGATAATGCATGTCCTACACGAGTCATCAAGTTAAAAAATACAGCCTACTAAATTCATATGAACGATTGCAATTAGTGTAGTAAAGAAGATGAATTTAAAAACGTTAAAAAATGGTTGAGGTCTGGTCTTTGGCAAATTAAATGCATTCTATCCAATTGTTTAACTTATTTTTTAAACATATTGAATCTGTTGATGTATTAGGTTTCTGTTTCTAGGTTTATTTCTGTTCAGCTGAAACCAACACATCAAAAGGCTGATATATGAGAGAGAGAGAGTGATAAGGGTTGCCTCACCTGGCTATTTTAAGATGAATGCACTAAGTCACTGTGGATAAGATCATCTGTTAAATGACAAATATTAAAAAACAAAATGTGACTCACCACTGTGTGATGAAGTGGACAAAGTTCTGGCTGAACTGACCCACAGGAAGAACAGGAGGGTCCTGGGAGAAACACAGGGACACAACTGAACAACGTAGACCACACAGAAGAACAGGAGGGTCCTGGGAGAAACACAGGGACACAACTGAACAACGTAGACCACACAGAAGAACAGGAGGGTCCTGGGAGAAACACAGGGACACAACTGAACAACATAGACCACTCAGAAGAACAGGAGGGTCCTGGGAGAAACACAGGGACACAACTGAACAACATAGACCACACAGAAGAACAGGAGGGTCCTGGGAGAAACACAGGGACACAACTGAACAACGTAGACCACACAGGAAGAACAGGAGGGTCCTGGGAGAAACACAGGGACACAACTGAACAATGTAGACCACACAGAAGAACAGGAGGATCCTGGGAGAAACACAGGGACACAACTGAACAACGTAGACCACACAGAAGAACAGGAGGGTCCTGGGAGAAACACAGGGACACAACTGAACAACGTAGACCACACAGAAGAACAGGAGGGTCCTGGGAGAAACACAGGGACACAACTGAACAACATAGACCACTCAGAAGAACAGGAGGGTCCTGGGAGAAACACAGGGACACAACTGAACAACATAGACCACACAGAAGAACAGGAGGGTCCTGGGAGAAACACAGGGACACAACTGAACAACGTAGACCACACAGGAAGAACAGGAGGGTCCTGGGAGAAACACAGGGACACAACTGAACAACGTAGACCACACAGAAGAACAGGAGGGTCCTGGGAGAAACACAGGGACACAACTGAACAACATAGACCACACAGAAGAACAGGAGGATCCTGGGAGAAACACAGGGACACAACTGAACAACGTAGACCACACAGAAGAACAGGAGGATCCTGGGAGAAACACAGGGACACAACTGAACAACATAGACCACTCAGAAGAACATGAGGGTCCTGGGAGAAACACAGGGACACAACTGAACAACGTAGACCACACAGAAGAACAGGAGGGTCCTGGGAGAAACACAGGGACACAACTGAACAACATAGACCACACAGAAGAACAGGAGGGTCCTGGGAGAAACACAGGGACACAACTGAACAACGTAGACCACACAGGAAGAACAGGAGGGTCCTGGGAGAAACACAGGGACACAACTGAACAACGTAGACCACACAGTGTAACAGGGAAGCTGGGAAAAAAGAATCTCATAATGTGATTTCAAATCTGTCACTAAAAGCTAAACCCATTTCTTAATGTTGTTAAAGAGATCCACTTTGACAAACATTACTAATCAACATATGAATAACTTGAAATATAACCTAAATGAGAGATTAATTACACAAATCTAAAAATCCCAATTCTTCACAATCACTGTGTCTAGATCTGTATCCACTGGTTAAGAATACAAAACCACAATTCGGAGAAACCCCAAAGTACATAGAATTCTAGTTATTAAAAGACATTTTGCTGAGAAAGGCCGACCTTGATAAAGAGGGTATTTCTAAACGCTGAGATACATTGTCCCGTCTTGTTAGTAAAGAGGTAGCTGCACCTGAACCCCACCTATTGTTGGACGAGCACAATGGAGTCAAGGAAAAGAATCTCCTTTAGGAATCAGCGAGGGGGGTCGGCGAGGGGGGTCGGCGAGCACAAGTGTGAGCAGCACCGGTCATCTCCGTTCCGATAAAAATATTAAAGGAGATTTCGCCATGAAAGATGAAACATTTTACTGTCAGATTGCAACTGTCATTTATTTGACATGAATGCCCTCTAAAGTCTATATTTTAAAGTATATTTTACTTGGCAATGGCACGGTATACAATGTGTTTGAGGCATGAATACAAATAAACTTTATTATAAAGGTATTTTGTTCCAGTTTGATAGTCAAACACTATAAGAATCAATTTGAGAACTTTTTCACCCTGCTGTGCACTCAACAACCACAGTCAACAACCACAGTCAACAACCACAGTCAACAACCACAGTCAACAACCACAGTCAACAACCACAGTCAACAACCAGTCAACAAACACAGTCAACAACCACAGTCAACAACCACAGTCAACAACCACAGCCAACTACCATAACGAACATTGTAGTGAGACAGTCAACTACCATAATGAACATCGTAGTGAGACAGTCAACTACCATAATGAACATCGTAGTGAGACAGTCAACTACCATAATGAACATTGTAGAGAGAGACAGTCCACTACCATAATGAACATTGTAGTGAGAGACAGTCAACTACCATAATGAACATTGTAGTGAGAGACAGTCAACTACCATAATGAACATTGTAGTGAGAGACAGTCAAGAACCATAATGAACATTGTAGTGAGAGACAGTCAACTACCATAATGAACATTGTAGTGAGAGACAGTCAACTACCATAATGAACATTGTAGTGAGACAGTCAACTACCATAATGAACATTGTAGTGAGAGACAGTCAACTACCATAATGAACATTGTAGTGAGAGACAGTCAACTACCATAATGAACATTGTAGTGAGAGACAGTCAACTACCATAATGAACATTGTAGTGAGAGACAGTCCACTACCATAATGAACATTGTAGTGAGAGACAGTCCACTACCATAATGAACATTGTAGTGAGAGACAGTCCACTACCATAATGAACATTGTAGTGAGAGACAGTCCACTACCATAATGAACATTGTAGTGAGAGACAGTCCACTACCATAATGAACATTGTAGTGAGACAGTCAACTACCATAATGAACATTGTAGTGAGAGACAGTCCACAACCATAATGAACATTGTAGTGAGAGACAGTCACAGATGACTGGAGATGGAGAGACCGGGGGAGATGGAGAGACCGGGGGAGATAGAGAGACCGCGGGAGATGGCGAGACCGGGGGAGATGGAGAGACCGCGGGAGATGGAGAGACCGCGGGAGATGGAGAGGCCGCGGGGGATGGAGAGGCCGCGGGGGATGGGGAGACCGCGGGGGAGATGGAGAGACCGCGGGGGAGATGGAGAGACCGCGGGGGAGATGGAGAGACCGCGGGGGAGATGGAGAGGCCGCGGGGGATGGAGAGGCCGCGGGGGATGGGGAGACCGCGGGGGAGATGGAGAGACCGCGGGGGAGATTGAGAGACCGCGGGGGAGATGGAGGGAGACCGGGGGAGATGGAGAGACCGTGGGGGATGGAGAGACCGCGGGGGATGGAGAGACCGCGGGGGATGGAGAGACCGCGGGGATGGGGAGACCGTGGGGGAGATGGAGAGACCGGGGGAGATGAAGAGACCGGGGGAGATGAAGAGACCGGGGGAGATGAAGAGACCGGGGGAGATGAAGAGACCGCGGTGGATGGAGAGACCGGGGGGATGAAGAGACCGGGGGGATGAAGAGACCGCGGGGAATGGAGAGACCGGGGGGAGATGGAGAGACCGCGGGGGATGGGGAGACCGTGGGGGAGATGGAGAGACCGGGGGAGATGGAGAGACCGCGGGGGATGAAGAGACCGCGGGGGATGAAGAGACCGGGGGAGATGAAGAGACCGGGGGAGATGAAGTGACCGGGGGAGATGGAGAGACCGCGGGGGAGATGGAGAGACCGCATGGGAGATGGAGAGACCGGATGGGAGATGGAGAGACCGCATGGGAGATGGAGACCGCGGGGGATGGAGAGACCGCGGGGGATGGAGAGACCGCGGGGGATGGAGAGACCGCGGGGGATGGAGAGACCGCGGGGGATGGAGAGACCGCGGGGGATGGAGAGACCGCATGGGAGATGGAGAGACCGGATGGGAGATGGAGAGACCGCATGGGAGATGGAGACCGCGGGGGATGGAGAGACCGCGGGGGATGGAGAGACCGCGGGGGGATGGAGAGACCGCGGGGGGATGGAGAGACCGCGGGGGGGATGGAGAGACCGCGGGGGAGATGGAGAGACCGCGGGGGAGATGGAGAGACCGCGGGGGAGATGGAGAGACCGCGGGGGAGATGGAGAGACCGGGGGAGGATGGAGAGAGAGACAAAAAGAAAGTGTGATAGAGGAGAATTGAGGCCAAAGGGCAGCAACCCAAACCTCTTCAGCCAACAGAATGAAGACATTTAAACTGTCAAATCAACTGGCTTTAAGCAGCACTCCTACATGTGTTGCAAAATAAACATTTCTAAGAGCCAGAAATCAGAATGTGGTTTTATTACGATCCCAGTATCGTCTGAATCAGAATATAAGGAGGAACATTTCCTTTCTTAAGGGCCAAGCCCAACTTCTTCAGTCTCCTCTTCTTCACCATGCTGTCTGAACGTGTGTGTGTGTGTGTGTGTGTGTGTGTGTGTGTGTGTGTGTGTGTGTGTGTGTGTGTGTGTGTGTGTGTGTGTGTGTGTGTGTGTGTGTGTGTGTGTGTGTGTGTGTATGTATGTATATATATATATATATATATATATATATATATATATATATATATATATATATATATATATATATATATATATATATATATGTGTGGGTATTTCATGTGAATGTGTGTGGAGAGCACAGGCCAGGCCCAGTAGATGTTGTCCAGTAGATGTTGGCCTCCCTCCCTCTCTCTATAGCTCCTCCCTCTCCCCTCCCTCCATAGCTCTTCTCTCTCCCCTCCCTCTATAGCTCCTCCCTCCCTTCCTCTATAGCTCCTCCCTCCCTCCATAGCTCTTCCCTCTCCCCTCCCTCTATAGCTCCTCCCTCCCCATCCCTCCCTCCCTAGCTCCTCCCTCACCCCCCCCATAGCTCCTCCATAGCTCCTCCCTCCCTCCCTCCCCATCCCTCCCTCCATAGCTCCTCCCTCCCTCCATAGCTCTTCCCTCTCCCCTCCCTCTATAGCTCCTCCCTCCCCATCCCTCCTCCCTCACCCCCCCCTCCATAGCTCCTCCATAGCTCCTCTATCCATAGCTCCTCCCTCATCCCTCCATCCCTCTCTAGGGAGAGTTCTGACTCAATCAACACTGCATCTCTCTCCTATCGACATCAGACTGCACACACCATTCTAAGGGTTGATGGAGGGTAGAATGGAAGACTGTGTGGTTTCTAGAGTAGTGGACAGATGAATTCAGGATGTGACTTGAAATTCAACTGGAAATGACCCATCTATGAGAATTTATTACGATATGATTTTTCACACAATGAAGCTCATCCTGTTGTTCTCTATGCTTTCTAGTGTGCTAAAAGTCTTTATGGAGAAAACAGGGCGAAAAGGCAATTGGAGAGCGGAGAGGGAATCTATCTGTTGACAGGAAGTTGCCATTATCTCAGTTCACTGGTCACGATAACAACACCCACCCGTAGCACGCGCTCCAGCAGGTATATCTCACTGATCATCCCCAAAGCCAACACCTCATTTGGCCGCCTTCCAGTTCTCTGCTGCCTGTGACGAATTGCAAAAATCGCTGAAGTTGGAGACTTATTTCCCTCACCAATTTTAAACATCTGCTATCTGAGCAGCTAACCGATCGCTGCAGCTGTACATAGTCCATCTGTAAACAGCCCACCCAATTTACCTACCTCATCCCCATACTGTTTTTATTTATTTACTTTTCTGCTCTTTTGCACACCAGTATCTCTACTTGCACATGATCATCTGATGATTTATCACTCCAGTGTTAATCTGCTAAATTGTAATTATTAGCTCCTATAGCCTATTTATTGACTACCTCCTCATGCCTTTTGCACACAATGTATATAGACAAATGTTTTTCACTACTGTGTTATTGACTTGTATAACTCTGTGTTGTTGTCTGTTCACACTGCTATGCTTTATCTTGGCCAGGTCGCAGTTGTAAATGAGAACTTGTTCTCAACTAGCCTACCTGGTTAAATTAAAAATTAAAAAAATTAAAATGTGACGCACTCCGTAGAGAAATGGTACTTCAAATCGGAGGCTATGCTACATGACTGCTTTGCTAGTGCTGACTGGAATATGTTCCGGGACTCCGCCGATAGCGTCAACGAGCTAATCACCTCCACTACCGGATTCATTAGGAAATGCATTGTGGACGTTGTCCCCACAGTGAAGGTTCTCTGCTTCCCCAATCAAAAGCCCTGGATTAACACAGAGGTTGGCGCTAACTTTAAAGATAGGGCTACCGCACACAGGGCTATCGCAGCCCACCCCGAGGCTATGGCTGAGGACACAAACAAGTACAGGAAGTCCTGCTACGACATCTGCAGAGCCATCAAACAATCAACAGGACAATATACTGTAGGAACAAGCTGGAATCCTATTATACAAGCTCTGATGCCCTCTGCATGTGGTAGGGGCTATAGTCCATTACGGATTACAAAAGAAGACCCAGACGTGATCTGCCCAATGATGCCTCTACCAGATCAACTCAATGGATTTTATGCACGCATCGACAAAAACAACAGCGAGCCATGCATGAGGGCCCCCGCCAGCCCAGAGGACTGGGTGGTCTCGCTCTCCGAGGCCGATGTGAGTAAGGTCTTTAAATCAGGTCAACACTCACAAGGCTGCGGGGCCAGACGGTATTCCAGGGCATGTTCTCAGAGCATGCTCAGAACAGCTGGCAGGCATATTCACAGTCATTTTCAACCTCTCCTTGCCCCAGTCTGTAATCGTCACATCTCATCTCACATCTAAGGCTGCCTGCCACAATGACTACAGCCCTGTAGCACTCACATCTGTAATCAGGAAGTCCTTCGAAAGGACGGTTATGGCACATATCAACTCCATCATACCAGACACCCTAGACCCACTCCAATTTGCATACTGCCCCAAACAGAAATACATCAACAAATACACCTCCAATTGACTCAAATTATGTCAATTAGCCTATCAGAAGCTTCTAAAGCCATGACATAATTTTCTGGAATTTTCCAAGGCGTTTAAAGGCACTGTCAACTTAGTGTATGTAAACTTCTGACCCACTAGAATTGTGATAGAGTGAATTCATTATAAGTGAAATAATCTGTCTGTAAATAATTGTTGGAAAAATTACTTGTGTCATGCACAAAGTAGATGTCCTAACCAACTTGCCAAAACTATAGTTTGTTAAAAAGAAATTTGTGGAGTGGATGAAAAACGAGTTTTAATGACTTCAACTGTAGCATCTGACCCTGGAACTGTGCCTGTATATAGCTACTTGAAACTTGAATGTCAAAATAATATCTGTAATGTGTGTTTGCGTGAGAGAAAGAAAAGGAAGCCTATAAATGGCCTATTGACCAAATAAATGTGTAACAGCACTTGAGCAGTTAGCTTCTTCTGGCTGTACGGCCCACTGGCACACACAGCCCCCCAAAAAGGATGTTCAGTCAAAAAGTGGGAGTGAACTGCTTAAATTGATTCTATCCTAGTCCATGTGGGTTGTAATGACATTACGAAGGGCAGCGCTGAACAGTTGAAACTGGACTTTAAAGAGCTGATTAACTCTCTGCTAGACACTAATAAAACACCCATCATATCTGGCCCTGTGCCCTCTCTGAATCATATCTGGCCCTGTTCCCTCTCTGAATCATATCTGGCCCTGTGCCCTCTCTGAATCATATCTGGCCCTGTGCCCTCTCTGAATCATATCTGGCCCTGTGCCCTCTCTGAATCATATCTGGCCCTGTGCCCTCTCTGAATCATATCTAGCCCTGTGCCCTCTCTGAATCATATCTAGCCCTGTGCCCTCTCTGAATCATATCTAGCCCTGTGCCCTCTCTGAATCATATCTAGCCCTGTGCCCTCTCTGATCATATCTAGCCCTGTGCCCTCTCTGAATCATATCTGGCCCTGTGCCCTCTCTGAATCATATCTGGCCCTGTGCCCTCTCTGAATCATATCTAGCCCTGTGTCCTCTCTGAATCGTGGCATTGAACACTTTAGCAGGATTCTTTCTCTTCACAACTGGCTACGTGATTATTGCATCTCAATGGGTGTAACTTTTGTTGACAATTTCAATACCATTTAGAAACAAAACATGTTCTATAAGGAAGATGGGATCATTTGGGTTCCTGGATCCTTTCACAGCATTATAAGGCTGCGTTGAGACAATGACTTATCAATGACCCAAGCCCAGCTCAGTTAATCCCTACCATTGTGTCGCTGAGTCATCATAATGCTTTAGCAAATGTACATTATACCAGGGGCATTGGTAGACACAATGTAATTAACCTAATTTATGTACCTCTAACTGTCCTGAATGCCTCTGCTGATCCTACAGCTATTGTATGCAGCAATCATGTGTCTATGAACCTGATTTATACTGTTAGCACTGAGGCGGTGTGCCCTAAGAGGAAGTTCACTGTGTGCGGCTCACCCTACACTGACATAAACAATAACATGAGCATATCTTCTTCTGCGAAGCTAAGTAAAGCAATGAAAACAAGCCAGCATCCCAGAAAAGTGCTCACAATAACCGACGTTAACATATGTAGCTTAAGAAATAAGGTTCATGAAATGAATAACTTGCTAGTAACAGATGATTCATATTCTGACTATCTCTGAAACTCACTTAGACAATACATTTGATGATACAGTGGTAGCAATACAAGGTTATAACATGTACAGAAAAGACAGAAATGCCAGTGGTGGAGGTGTTGCTGTTAATATTCAGTACCACATTCCTGTAAAGATTAGAGAGGATCTCATGTTAAATACTGTTGAAGTAATATGGCTGCAGGTTCATTTGCCTCACCTAAAGCCCATTCTGGTGGGAAGCTGCTATAGACCACCAAGATACAGTTATCCAGATACACTCAGTATCTGGATAACATGTGTGAAATGCTAGATAATGTATGTGAGAGGTATATTTTCAGCGTGATTTATATTAAGCTGCCCACTTCAAACTGTAACCAGTGCCTGCAACCTGGTTCAGGTTATCAGTCAACCTACCAGGGTAGTTACAAACAGCACAGGAATGAAATCATCAACATGTATTATTAATGCTGCAGAAATGTGCTTGAAAGCAGTATCCAGATCCATCGGATGTAGTGATATCAATATAGTAGCCATATCTAGGAAAACCAAACTTCCAAAGGCTGGGCCTAATATAGTGTATTAGAGGTCATACAATACGTTTTGTAGTGATTCCTATGTTGTTGATGTAAAGAATATCTGTTGGTCCATGGTGTGTAATGAGGAGCAAACAGACGTTGCACTTGACATATTTATGAAATTGCTTATCCCAGTTACTAATAAGCATGCACCCATTAAGAAAATGACTGTAAAAACTGTTGAGCCCCCGTGGATTGATGAGGAACTGAAAAATTGTATGGTTGAGAGGGATGAGGCAAAAGGAATGGCAAATAAGTCTGGCTGCACAACCGATTGGCAAACATACTGTAAATTGAGAAATCATGTGAATAAACTGAATAAAAATAACATGAAACTAAACTATGAAACAAAGATAAATGACAAAGAATGATAGTAAAAAGCTTTGAAGCACCTTCAATAAAATGTTGGGAAAAAAGCAAACCCATCACTCATTGAATCAGATGGCTCATTCATCACAAAATCAACAGATATTTCCAACTACTTTTTTATTGGCAAGATTAGCAAACGTAGGCATAACATGCCAGTAACAATTGCTGACACTACACATCCAAGTATATCTGACCACATTACGAAAGACAATAATTGCATTTTTTTATTCCGTAAAGCACGTGTGGAAGGAGTGAAAAAATGATTGTTGTCTATCAACAATTACAAGCCACCGGGGTCTCACATGGAAAATTAGTGAGGATAATAGTGGGCGATTTTGCCACATCTTAAATTTAAGCCTACTAGAAAGTGTGTGCCCCCAGGCTTGGAGGGAAGCAAAAGTTATTCCGCTACCTAAGAATAGTAAAGCCCCCTTTACTGGCTCAAAGAGCCAACCAATCAGCCTGTGACCAACCCTTAGTAAACTTTTGGAAAAAATTGTGTTTGACCAGATACAATGATATTTTACAGTAAACAAATTGACAACACACTTTCAGCACACTTATAGGGAATGCTATTCAACAAGCACAACACTTGCACAAATGACTGATGATTGGCTGAGAGAAATTGATGATAAAATGATTGTGGGGGCTGTCTTGTTAGACTTCAGTGCAGCTTTTGACATTATTGATCATATTCTGCTGCTGGAGAAACGTATGTGTTATGGCTTTACACCCCCTGCTATATTGTGGATAAAGAGTTACCTGTCTAACAGAACACAGAGGGTTCTTTAATGGAAGCCTCTCCAACATAATCCAGGTAGAATCAGGAATTCCCCAGGGCAGCTGTCTAGGCCCCTTACTTTTTTCAATCTTTACTAACAACATGCCACTGGCTTTGAGTAAAGCCAGTGTGTCTATGTATGCGTTTGACTCAACACTATACACGTCAGCTACTACAGCGACTGAAATGACTGCAACACTTAACAAAGAGTAGCAGTTAGTTTTAGAATGGGTGGCAAGGAATAAGTTAGTCCTAAATATCTCAAAAACACAAGCATTGTATTTGGGACAAATCATTCACTAAACCCTAAACCTCAACTAAATCTTGTAATAAATAATGTGGAAATTGAGCAAGTTGAGGTGACTAAACTGCTTGGAGTTACCCTGGATTGTAAACTGTCATGGTCAAAACATATTGATACAACAGGTGCTAAGATGGGGGAGAAATCTGTCCATAATAAAGCGCCACTCTACATTCTTAACAACACTATCAACAAGGCAGGTCCTACAGGCCCTAGTTGTCACACCTGGATTACTGTTCAGTCGTGTGGTCAGGTGCCACAAAG
>NW_026600442.1:105466-117966 GCF_029448725.1 Salvelinus fontinalis | reverse complement strand
CAAAACATATAAACGTATAACACGTAAAAAGTGTTAGTCCCATGTTTCATGAGTTGAAATAAAAGATCATAGACATTTTCCATACGCGCAAGAAGCTTATTTCTCTAACATTTTGAGCACAATTGTGTTTATATCCCTGTTAGTGAGCATTTTTTCCTTTGTCAAGATAATCCATCCTCCTGACAGGTGTGGCCTATCAAGAAGCTGATTAAACAGCATGATCATTACACAGGTGCACCTTCTGCTGGGGACAATAAAAGACCACTCAAAAGTGCAGTTTTGTCACATAACACAATGCCACATATGTCCCAAGCATTGAGGGAGTGTGTAATTGGCATGCTGACTGCAGGAATGTCCACCAGAGCTGTTGTCATAGAATTTAATGTTAATTTCTCTACCATAAGCTGCCTTCAACGTCATTTTTGATCATTTGGGAGTACGTCCAACAGGCCTCACACACACACACGTGTAACCACGCCAAACCAGGGCCTCCACATCCAAACTATCAGAAACAGGGAAGCTCATCTGCGTACTTCGTCGACCTCACCAGGGTCTTAACCTGACTGCAGTACCACGTCGTAACCTATTTCACAAAATATCCTCGCTGTTGAAATATATAATTCTAGAAAGGATTGATACACAGCACTACATGTAGACTGTGGGATACACTGCCCTTGACCCTGGTGTGTGTGTGTGTGTGTGTGTGTGTGTAGGACAGGGAAGTGTGTCAAGGTTCTGGGAACATGTGTTGCTAAGAGTCAGAGGTCAAGGTTAATGCTACATATTGGATGGCCTGACACTCTCTGTGCTCCGTAGACTGGTCATGCTACATTACCCCTGCCCGGTGTGTGTGTATTAAAGCACTTGAGTGAGAACATCTGAGTGTGTCTCTATATTCACCTTATGTAGCAACAAGGGCGCGGCCATATTTGTTGCGATCAACATTCGGCACATTGACACACAAGCAAACCCAGGGAGGAGATGTGGTTAAATACGAATTACAATTGTCAAACTATTAAATATAGAAACCAATTCAACAGGGCACCATTGAAAAAGACGCCCGGCTGAAATGGGATTCCCTGTATGAATAAAGGTTCAATAAAAATGATGTGTTTTCACATAGTATAAGCACTACGAAGCTAAAGTTAGCCTGTTAGCATTCCTATAGACTTAACATGGTGGGTTAGCTAGTTAGGTATGTGCAGGGTCCTGCCTTTTGGTCCAGGTCTGGAGGCCCTTTAACTACTACTTCCAGCATTATCCACTAGTGTTGTTGCAGGTAGAACATCCTAGGAAATGTTCTGTAATTGACACAATGTCTCCAATCCAATCAATCATGTCTGTTTTGGCACGCGTGTGTTTTGGGGAATACTATTGGTCGTGATTCAACAGCGCTCTTTGCTTCATGCTGATGTTCTCTAACGGGGTCATCGGAAGTTGTACAAAGGGTCAATTAGGGCCAGTTAAAATGGCAGGAAATGAAACCAAGCATGAACGTATAAAGAAAATAACAGAGAATTCAAGATCAGAGTATTGACTGAAATAAAAGAGGGTCAACACTCCGCTGGGATGCTCGTTGCAAATGTCAATAATATATTCTGCAAAACCTGCTACCTTAGAGTACAAAATGCACAATAGACCGCCATCTGAAACAAGGTAACAAAAAGCTTGTAAAAGAGATCTTGCTGAAGAAGTAACAGCTGTTTGGGCTGATACAATGTAGTAAGCTGCCTCCCAGTATCTTCTATCCCTGGCCTGTGTGTGAGATACTATAAATAGAAATCATTTTAAAACAACTAAAACTAAATAAAAAACAATCAATTCAGGTCTGAAAACTAACTGAAACTGAACTTCAAATAAAAAAATCAGAAAACGAATAGAAATAAAAACAAAACTACAATAACCTTTGAGAACGACTAGAGGCAGCAGTGTGTGTGTGTGTGTGTGTCTATCAATGTGTGTGTGTGTGTGTGTGTGTGTGTGTGTCTGTCAATGTGTGTGTGTGTGTGTATGTATGTGTGTGTGTGTGTGTGTGTGTCTATCAATGTGTGTGTGTCTATCAATGTGTGTGTGTGTGTGTCTATCAATGTGTGTGTGTGTGTCTATCAATGTGTGTGTGTGTGTCTATCAATGTGTGTGTGTGTCTATCAATGTGTGTGTGTGTGTGTGTGTCTATCAATGTGTGTGTGTGTGTGTCTATCAATGTGTGTGTGTGTGTGTGTGTGTCTATCAATGTGTGTGTATAGAATGGTTCAAGGCAGTAGTACGTGTATGTCTATCTGTGTGTGTATACGTGCATCTGTGATCTGCCTGTGTGTGTGTGTGTGTGTGTGTGTGTGTGTGTGTGTGTGTCTACAGAGCCGCTCAGGATGGGTGCAGCCTGAGTGTGTGTGTGTGTGTGTGTGTGTGTGTGTGTGGAATGGCCCAAGGCGGTTGTGTGTGCGGGGCGGAGGGGGGTGAGCGAGCGCGAGCGAAGCCGTCTGAGCACTGTGCTTCATTAGGAAACAAAATATAAGCTTTCCACACCATTAGGAATGACTTTAGGAGAGAAAGCACATAAGACGCCGACTCACCTCATCAACGATGCATTGCAGTAACTGGAGAGGCTTGAACGGGGAGACGGAGAGGAGTGGAGAGAAGAAGAAAACTAAATAAGTATTAGTCTACATGTGACGTTACGACAGTACGGTGGCAGAGAAAATCACTAATGTAATAAAAAGGTATTTACATTAATCAAATGCACCAGGCTCCGGCACAGCCATCGCCTCCTGAATGTTTCTATTATTCTATAATAGCATCTAATCTAATACTGGCAGTTAAGGCTGTATCATTTCATTGCAAAAATAAATAAATAAATAAAACGCAATTTGTGGGACGTTTCAAATGAGGGATCTACTCGAGAGTGAAACACTGCCGGGAGTGAAACACTGTCGTCCCCCGCGAAAAATACATCAAATCTCACCATTAAAGATCCTTGGTTTTTCTGAATCTGTAAAAGCAGACGAAGACAAGAAGAAGAGAGAGAGGCAATATGTAATTAGCATGTCATAATCAAAAGCACACACTTGGACACATTATGATCACTGGGAGAATATGATGGCATCCCCGGTGGGCATGTGTTAACACCATTTACATAATAAATAAATAATAACCAAACGTTAATAGTCTTGCTCTCATTTGGGGAGGTGGAAGAGATTCAGCAATGTTAATTTCCTCTTCCCTGCTACCCCCTCCAGGTTGTCTAAAGACGCAGGCTTGTAGAATGAATTGTGCATAATGTATATTTCAAATAGGACTCTGCAGGCTGAGCAAACATTTCCACTCAAACAGAGAAAAATAATTAAATGTTCTTAAAAATAAAATAAAAAAGGGTAGAGGCTAACATGGGGCTATGTTAGCTAAAACCAACAAGTATAGAGGGCTCAGTATAGACTATTTTGCCTTCATCCATCACCACTCCACAGAAAACAAACAGGTTCCAACACAACGTACGTGAAAGTCCAATGACCTGAAATGCCCGGCTTTGTTCATAAACAGTTTTAATTATTTTACTTCATATATATATAAAAAAAACAGGCTTTGAAGTTTAATTCATGACCTGAAAAGCTCAACACAAGAAACAGAGTTGTAGTCAGACAGTGAGAACGTTTTTAATGCATAGATAACAAGAGACCCAAGGTCTTCTGCTTTGAGCTAGATGGCCCATTATGTTTAGTCAATTACTTGCGTGTTTCGTTCGCTCTTTTGAAAATGCGTTAAAACTCTTATTGATTCATTCTCTCAATTAAATGACAGCTTTGCACTCGTGGTAAATATCAAGAGGCCCCTTCATGGCCTCTACACCTATTTTGCCTGATTCAGACACGTTATGGGCGACTACAGAAAACAAATTCATTCAGAAATAATTACTAAACAAAATTGCAAGCTGCTCAGGGGTTGAAATTGGATTGTGGAAGGCAAACTTATTCGAGTGCTATTTTGTCAAGAGTTTGTTATTTCGTACAAGGTAATTCGATCTGGCGTCAACAACGTGAGCCGTAACAATGCCGTCCCATCTTTCCATTTAACATAGTCATTGAACGATATAACTTGCTGATCTAATTTACACATCACAACGTAGTATATATTTGTCCTGGGGGTAATCAGCGTTTCATATGATGATTACGGTCTAACAATACATTAACCTTTCAATGAGTCCCTTGTTTCTGATACAGAGTTGGTTTGAAAATGACTACTGTGGACAACAAAAGGGAGAAGATTGAATCCTGCAGAGGAAAACAACAGTGTTCTGTGTTTTACATTCAGGTTAAAACAACTCTAATCACGAACAATCATCCCACATAAGAGTAGAGGCAAAAATATGGATTTTTTTAAGTCTTGGTTTCAAAATGGACTCCAATACTTCTGAGGGAACAACATTTCAGAGGCAATGGATGGACACTCGAGGTCAACCCAATGCAACTCCCTCGTTTCATCACAGTCATCAATCACAACAGAATAGACAGACTTGGTTAGAAGCAATGGTATTCCTACTCAGTCATCATGTAGAGGTTGTTCTCAGTCTACAGACAGGGAGACAGTACTGTATTGAAACACTCAATACTTCCATCGGTCTCCCATTTCTATAGATGTTAACAGCTGTGTTGATCTGAAGGCAGATGTTCCAGGGTTGAGGGGAGCAATAGCTAGAGCATCAAAAAGTTCAAAACGTTCACAGACAGGGGTGAATGTGGCCTCTGCATAAAGCAGTCGACATTTTTGGAAAATGTGATACTTCCTCATATGAAAGTCCCCGTGTCACAACGCAATATGGGGATGGTGTCAAAAGAGTCTACATTACTCAATACTGGGGAGTGCAATCACTGATCTGTTAAATCCCTCTGCAGTCTGTTTGACATTTTTATGTGATCCCTTCATAACAACACCATCAAACATATTTGAACTACTTCCTGTTCTTCTTCTTCTTCTTCTTCTGCAGAACAATTTCAAATGGAGACGAGGAAAAGCAAAAAAAGGGCCCAAATCAATCAGGGGGGCGCTGCCCCGGCGGCTGTATACACATCACATCCAGTCTGCTGTCTTCAAAGACTTTCAGAGTCGTGAGAAAACTCCATTAACTCCTCACAACGAATGCAAATGGATCACAACATGGGGTGAGGAGGAATTAAAGAGGCCGTCTCTAATCAATGACAAACACAGGATGAAAACACCATGGCGTGTGTTCTGTTATTGCCACCTCCGCCCCCACTGTTACTGTTAACCCATACTCCAGGCAACACACACACACACACACACACACACACACACTCAAAATGGAAAGGGTGAGTACAGAAGCCCCCTTACAGCGTTACAACGGCTCTTTCCAAAAACAAAAAGCACCCCTCTGCCCTTCAAATCCACCCAAAACACTGACCCCATTCTCCCAAAACCACCTATCCTGAGCAAATCTCAGGTGCTTACAATTGATTCCATTCTCTCTATTTGTGTTGCTGCCACAGTCGGGTGGACCGTGGAGGGTGATGGCACAAGGGGCTTCTGCGCAGACAGCTGACAGCCCAGGCCCGAGGACGTTCGCCGGCTGCGCCTGGCGAGATGAAGCCGAGCGGTGCTCGGCCGCCACTCTACCCGTTCTACCAGGGCTCTGCTACAGCCTGCAGGTGAACTGTCTGTAACACCATATGGAGCAGGGAAATGAACAGAGAGATGAGGAGAACACTGGCAGCGGGAGATCTCCCTGGCGCACACACTGTCTCTCGGTGTAGCTTTAAATTCCATATGTAGGGAAGATAGAAGGGGAGAGAGAGAGGATGGGAAAGCGAGAGCGGGGGAAACGGTAGGAGAGAGAGTGAGGGGGAAACGGTGAGAGAGAGGGGGGGGACAGTGGAGAGAGAGAAGGGGGGAACAGTGAGAGAGAGAGGGGGGGGGAACAGTGAGAGAGAGAGAAGGGGGGAAACAGTGAGAGAGAGAGACAGAGAGAGGGGGGGGCAGTGGAGAGAGAGGGGGGGGACAGTGGAGAGAGAGGGGGGGGGAACAGTGAGAGAGAGAGAAGGGGGGAAACAGTGAGAGAGAGAGACAGAGAGAGGGGGGGGGCAGTGGAGAGAGAGAGAGAGAGAGGGGGGAAACAGGGAGAGAGAGAGAGGGGGGGGCAGTGAAAGAGGGGGAGAAAGGGGGAAACAGTGAAAGAGGGGGAGAGAGGGGGGAACAGTGAAAGAGGGGGAGAAACAGTGAGAGGGGGAGAGAGAGGAAAAAGAAATAAATTAATGGGGTGTGAAAACATTCAACGCTCCACCACCACGCCTATGGCTCCATTTGTAAAGAACAAGAAATAAGTTTGTCTTTTTTCTTCCTCTGGTTATTTAGGCTAATTTATGAATCAGATTCTGGTGGAAGTTAACTGGCAGACAGACTGCTATAGATTGGATTCAATATATTGGAGATATTAAAGTGTTACCAGAGGTCTCATGCCTATTAAAAAGAGACATGAAGATGCTGAGAATGACGCTCCCTTCCACACAAAATGGTGGATATGTAAATACCAGAGAAGAACAGACAAGCCCACATCTCTCCGCTTCTTATTCAAAAACCGCGTGTGTGTGTGTGTGTGTGTGTGTGTGTGTGTGTGTGTGTGTGTGTGTGTAACTGTGAGGCATTCATTATTGTATGTAATCATACAGTGTCTATTAACATGATAATGGCCATGTTAATAGACACTGCTGAAGATAAGAGTGGCAGCACTCCGAAATGAGACATGCCCGAGGCCACACACACAATAACCATGGAGACCTCATGTACGTCATCACAGCAGGATGAACACAGGGGGCACAAACACACGTTTGACTGGTCGCCTCAAAACAAGTTTAGTATTTCCCATGTCTCCAGGACTAGTATTAACAAAACTGATTCACTATGCAGCTTAATCACTGTGTAGAGGGCTTATATCCTCTTAATTATTCTCTCGAAGACATCCATTTATTGCAAAGCCCCTACAGAAACACATCTAGGGATAACTATCACAACTACCCTAATTCACAGGTCTTACTCTGTGTACTAAACATCATAAACAATGCCACAGACACTCGACAATTCCTCTTCTGGACATGCAGCTACGGTCTCTTATAGCTACTGAACAGATTCACAACCATGATAGACTTGGCATCATATCCCAGTTTCAGTCAGTCAGTGCTATGGTCTCCCTCCAGTCTTATTTGGGTGTTCCAGGCCATCCACAGGCCGACGGTCATGGTAGCCGTGAGTAATGTTCATTAGATTGGTTCGCAGCGTGCCTGTTGGGTTAATTAGCGTTGGGAAACAAAGCGGTCACCAGCGCAGAGCTTGGACTAATGGTACCAGCGCACTGCTCTAGCCCACTGGGCTCCTTTAAAATCAGCCTCCATGGAGTTTACATTTCACAGCTTGGAAACTGTGTACCTTATGAGTCACATTATTAAAGGGGCAGTCCATCGACATTTGACTTTAAATAATAGTATCTTGTTCTTGAGCATGAGAAATGTAAGAGGAAGTTGTGTTGACGATTAAAAAGGCACAACGTATTGCCTTAGCAACGGCTGATGGATTGGGACATCGAGACACGGACCTGAAAAGTGCATTGTAGAACTTAATGTACCTTTAAAAAAAATGGCAATATGCAGTTGCTTCATCCATTTTTGGACTTCTAAATGAATAATATGTACTGATTGATTGTTGGAGAATATAACTTATAAATGTCTCATGAACTTAGTTCAACTCTCGTTCCCCATCTGAACCCAACATAAGCTTGTTTTGCTCCAATGTTTGTAAATAAACACTATAAAATCTCACAACATCGTTAAAACTATCATTTTGATAGGCCAGTCCTTAAATTCATAGACAGAGTTATGGATGTAACAGTGGTGAGATTTATCTAGCCCCAATTCCTCAGCTATTTACAGAAACAGGGGCGGGGAGGACACTTTGTTTTTGTTTCACCTGCTGATTGCTGCTTTCTTTACATTTACATGTTAGTCATTTAGCAGACGCTCTTATCCAGAGAGACTTACATGTTAGTCATTTAGCAGACGCTCTTATCCAGAGAGACTTACATGTTAGTCATTTAGCAGACGCTCTTATCCAGAGAGACTTACATGTTAATCATTTAGCAGACTCTCTTATCCAGAGAGACTTACATGTTAGTCATTTAGCAGACACTCTTATCCAGAGAGACTTACATGTTAGTCATTTAGCAGACTCTCTTATCCAGAGAGACTTACATGTTAGTCATTTAGCAGACACTCTTATCCAGAGAGACGTACATGTTAGTCATTTAGCAGACACTCTTATCCAGAGAGACTTACATGTTAATCATTTAGCAGACTCTCTTATCCAGAGAGACTTACATGTTAGTCATTTAGCAGACACTCTTATCCAGAGAGACTTACATGTTAGTCATTTAGCAGACACTCTTATCCAGAGAGACTTACATGTTAGTCATTTAGCAGACACTCTTATCCAGAGAGACTTACATGTTAGTCATTTAGCAGACACTCTTATCCAGAGAGACTTACATGTTAGTCATTTAGCAGATGCTCTTATCCAGAGCAACTTACATTAGTGAGTGCAGACATGTTCATACTTTTGTTGTTGTACTGGTCCCCCATGGGAATCGAACCCACAACCCTGGAGACATAAGCGCCATGCTCTGCCAACTGAGAAACACGGGACCCTTTATGTAGAAAGGACACACGTGTATTATTTTGAGGTATTTGGGACAATAATTGAGGTTCCTGACTCCAGACCATTTCTTTCACAAAACAATGTTCTTTAAGACCTACATTTCATTGTTTTATGGTTGTTTGGAGGTTTATAGAACGTTCTACATACTCAGTAGCCATTTTGTCTCGTCGTTCCATTTTCCTCTCAGAAGAATGAAAGTCAGTCGGAGTAGTTGAAGCACACAATGGATGAAGTAGATGTCACAAAGCCAGCTGACCTTTCACAAAGGTCACTCTTGATCAAGTGAGAAGACCTTTTTGTCCAGTGACACATCATAAACAACACTCTAAGAATCGACTCATTAACCACCATTACAGCCACCATCCACATGGCTTTCCAAGATGTCCGCCGTGCAGCCAGTCACGGGAGGTAACCAAGTTCAGCATGCTCAGAGGAGGATTATGGTACTAAGCCCTCATTAGGGCCTAATTAAAGAGCTGATGGGATTCAGCAGACCTCTTCTGTGGCTCAGCAATTACATTTGAAGATGAGCAGGATTGTAGGAGTAGGATCAACATGGAGAATGGATAAGAGAGTCACTACCGGACCACCAGTGACATCACAAACAGAATTAAGGGAGTGAGAAAGACCCTATGACCATATGTTGCCATGACACCTTACTGTGTGGCTTCTACATAGCTAAACATGATGCCATGTGCATGGAATGTAGTGAGGAAGGGACTCACCTGTGGATAGGGAAAAGCGCCCAGTGCCAACTGTAGAAAGAGAAAAACACGACAATAAGGGTGACGACAAAGGCATCCTGCGAAAATAATAAACAGGCCAACCGGGACTATCAACAGTTCAGTTACAGGGGCCTCCTGACTGGTGCAGTGGTCTAAGGCTCTGCATCACAGTGCTAGCTGTGCCACTAGAGATTCTGGGTTCGAGTCCAGGCTCTGTCGCTACCGGCCGTGACCGGGAGACCCATGGGGCGGCGCACAATTGGCCCAGCGTCTTGCGAGTTAGGGGAGGGTTTGGCCGGCAGGGATGTCCTTGTCCCATCGCGCACTAGCGACTCCTGTGGCGGTCTGGGCGCAGTGCACGCTGAGACAGACGGTAGCCAGGTGTACGGTGTTTCCTCCAACACATTGGTGCGGCTGGCCTCCGGGTTAAGTGGGCATTGTGTCAAGAAGCAGTGCGGCTTGGTTGGGTCGTGTTTCGGAAGACGCACGGCTCTCGACCTTCGCCTCTCCAGAGTCTATTGGGGAGTTGCAGCGATGAGACAAGACTAACTATCAATTGGATACCACGAAATTGGGGAGAAAAAGGGGTAAAAATACAAATACATACATATATAAACAAAAATGCAAAAATAAATAAAATGTAAATATATATAAAAAAAGACTTAAGTGACTATTGGAAGAGTATTAGAAAGGGGAGGAAGTTTAGTAAACAGGTGTTCAGGGAGCTTCAGGAATATGAAGTGTCAGTTTAAATGTGGTTGAACCACAAGATCAGGGTTGCCTGGACTTGTTTTAGGACCGTGGTGGAAATGCCTGTTAATAGGAGGTCACAGGTGGTCTAATCTCCTCATGGAGGGAGACTAGCGTGTTCCAGATTAGAGAGGCCAGGCTTTGAGAGGGGCTCAATGCGCCCCCGTCGAATAACCCCCTTCCTCAAAGAACCTCTGCTATTAGTTAATAACACCCCCTGCAACCACAACCACCCCCCTGCCGAGAACAGAGGGATAAGCAGAGAGATTGGAACGATGGATTCATGTGATGTATGACTACACCGGAAAATATCCAACCCGCTCCTGACATTTGGCAATTCACTTTGCGTTGCGCCTGGCGTCTTTAATCTTGGTTTTATCTCTGATGATGTTGGCGCCATCATGTTATTACGACAACGTCAATACACGGGAAAACCCATGCTGGCCTTGAACGTGGACCGACTGCTAGCGACGGCAGATTAATCCAAATTAAGAGGAGAGTTTAAAAGCCGTTTCATTTAGACTAATGCACACTTACCTGTATGGTTCTCTCTCTCACACTAACGATTCACAAAGAGGAAAGGGCTTTGATCCTGTGGCCAGAAAACTCTATCTTGATCAAACTGAGATTGTGTCGATAATTCAGACAGACTTTTATTTTCCGCAGCCCCATCCGTTACGGTTACAACGGTGATAATATTCAACGGTATTGACAAACAGTGTAGAGGCCAGAGAGGGTAAAGCGTTTGTCAGACTTGTGGAAATAGGAGTCCTTGACAGGAATAGATTGAGAATCAATAGGTGTCAATGGGGACGACAGGGCCTGGCCAAATGTAGTATTAAAATAAAAACCTTATTCTAAAATGGAGCCCCTTGAGACACAGACACCTGCACTCTGCAATCACAGACACACACAAACTCCTGCACTCTGCAATCACAGACACACACAAACACCTGCACTCTGCAATCACAGACACAGAGAGACACACACAAACGCCTGCACTCTGCAATCACAGACACACAGAGACACACACAAACTCCTGCACTCTGCAATCACAGACACACAGAGAGACACACACAAACGCCTGCACTCTGCAATCACAGACACACAGAGAGACACACACAAACGCCTGCACTCTGCAATCACCTCCATGAAGGAGATGCCCACGCTCCAGACGTCTGAATGGATGCCATACTGCTCCCCAGATATCCTCTCTGGCTGCGGGGTACAAACAAGGGGGTCAGATGAGGTATGCTGTGGTTGACTTGAGATGTAGGAAACTTTATTGTGCGATGCTATACTGTGTTCAACTGAGCCATTTGTGGTTACTGCATGATCAGATGTGTCCTGTCAATGTTTCTCCTATAACATTTTCAAGGCTGGCACAAAGGCCCCCAAAAACAACATCCAGAGCCTCTTTCACCAAGACGTCCAATTACCACCAAAATGAATTCATATTAGGTCTACTTACTGCCATGTAGGCGTTAGTTCCCACATACGTCTTGGCGATGGAATTCACCAACTGCAAACAAAAGAGGTTAGATTGATAAACTGTAGATGGGTGAATAGGTTTCTCTCTTTCCCTCAGTAACAATTGACTGAGCAAAATACTTGTGCATTACTTTTGTCTTCCAGTCGATTTGTCCAACTGTTTCACATGAGAACAGACTGTACCATATTCTTAAAGGTCATTCAGTTTTGTCCAAATTAGAGCAAACCAGCAAACTGATCTGTTTATGGGAAAAGTACACTTCACATTACACTGTATATAAATGGCATCATTACAATACATTACAAAACAATACATTACAATACATTACATGCTATTATATTACTGTATAGACAAAATTACCATAGTGATGGCTATTACTGAAACAAGGTGGCTATAACTGAAACAAGATGGCTATAACTGAAACAAAATTACTATAACTGAAACAAAATTACTATAGCTGAAACAAGATGTCTATAGCTGAAACAAGATGTCTATAGCTGAAACAAGATGGCTATAGCTGAAACAAGATTGCCATAGTGATGGTTATAACTGAAACAAGGTGACCATAGTGATGGCTATAGCTGAAACAAAATTACTATAGCTGAAACAAGATGGCTATAACTGAAACAAGATGGCTATAGCTGAAACAAGATTGCCATAGTGATGGTTATAACTGAAACAAGGTGACCATAGTGATGGCTATAACTGAAACAAGGTGACCATAGTGATGGCTATAACTGAAACAAGGTGACCATAGTGATGGCTATAACTGAAATAAGATGGCCATAGTGATGGCTATAACTGAAACAAGGTGGCTATAGCTG
>NW_026600442.1:27966-102966 GCF_029448725.1 Salvelinus fontinalis | reverse complement strand
TGCGCAGAAATATTCTGTGACAAAAGTGATCAAATTAAGATCTCATATCTGTACTGTATACAGCATAATGACAGTATCTCCTTTCATGATATTCTACGTATACCTTTCACCTCACTGACCTCTGTGAAGAATCTACTACCTTCCACCTCACTGACCTCTGTAGAATCTACTACCTTCCACCTCACTGACCTCTGTAGAATCTACTACCTTCCACCTCACTGACCTCTGTGAAGAATCTACTACCTTCCACCTCACTGACCTCTGTGTAGAATCTACTACCTTCCACATCACTGACCTCTGTGTAGAATCTACTACCTTCCACCTCACTGACCTCTGTGTAGAATCTACTACCTTCCACATCACTGACCTCTGTGTAGAATCTACTACCTTCCACATCACTGACCTCTGTGTAGAATCTACTACCTTCCACTTCACTGACCTCTGTGTAGAATCTACTACCTTCCACCTCACTGACCTCTGTGTAGAATCTACTACCTTTCACCTCACTGACCTCTAGAATCTACTACCTTTCACCTCACTGACCTCTGTAGAATCTACTACCTTCCACATCACTGACCTCTGTGAAGAATCTTCAGGCTCCATAGATAGGTTAGGCCTTTCACTACCTGAAGACAGATAGATATGGAGTTCAGAATTCAACAATACCCAAAACCACTGCTTTCAGACACTGGTGGGCTAACTCGTTTGGTAAACCATTTATATACAGGACCTTCATAAAGTATTCACACCCTTTGGCCTTGACTTAATACACATTGTCTTGTTACAGCCTGAATTCAAAAGCCATTAAATATATATATCTTTTTTTTCACCGATCTACACACAATACCCTAAAATGTCAAAGTGAAAACATGTTTTTAGAAACTTTAGCAAATTTAATGAAAATCAAATACAGATCTAATTTACTTAAATATTCACACCACAGAGTCAATACTTTGTAGAAGCACCTTTGCCTGTGAGTCATTCTGTGTAAGTCTCTAACATCTTTCCACACCTAAATTGTACAACACTTGCCCATTATTATTTTTTCAAAATTCTTCAAGCTCTGTCAAACTGTTTTTTGATCACTTTTAGACAAACATTTTCAGGTCTTGCCATAGATTTTCAAGTAGATTTAAGTCAAAACTGTAACTCGGCCACTCAGGAACATTCACTGTCTTTTTCGTAAGCAAGTCCAGTGTAGATTTGGCCTTGTGTTTTAGGTTATTGTCCTGCTGAAAGGTGAATTTATCTCCCAGTGTCTGGTGGAAAGCAGACTGAACCAGGTTTTCCTCTAGGTATTTGCCTGTGCTTGGCACCATTCCATTTCTTTTTTATCCTGAAAAATCCCCAATCCTTAATTAAGGATTACAAGCATACCCATAACATGATGCAGCCACCACTATGCTTGAAAATATGGAGAGTGGTGCTCAGTAATGTGTTGTATTGGATTTGCCCCAAACATAACACCTTGTATTCAGGACAAAAAGTTAATTGCTTTGACATTTTTTGCAGTATTACTTTAGTGCCTTGTTGCAAACAGGATGCATGTTTTGGAAAATGTTTTTTCTGTATAAGCTTCCTTCTTTTCACTCGGTCAATTAGGCTAGTATTGTGGAGTAACTACAATGTTGTTGATCCATCCTCAGTCTTCTCCTATCACAGCCATTAAACTCTGTAACTGTTTGAAAGTCACCATTGGCCTCATGGTGAAATCCCTGAGCGGTTTCCTTCCTCTGAGTTAGGAAGGACGCCTGTATCTCTGTAGTGACTGGGTGTATTGATACACCGTCCAAAGGGAAATAAATAACTTCACTGTGCTCAAAGGGATATTCAATGTCTACCAATCAGTGCCCTTCTTTGTGAGGATTGGAAAACCTCCCATGTCTTTGTGGTTGAATCTCTGTTTGAAATTCACTGCTCGACTGAGGGACCGTAGAGATAATTGTATGTGTGGGGTACAGAGATGAGGTATTAATTCAAAAATCATGTTAAACACTGTTATTGCACACAGAGTGAGTCCATGCATCTTAGTGTGACATGTTAAGCACCATTTTACTTCTGAACTTATTTAGGCTTGTCATAACAAAGGGGTTGAATATTTACTGACTCAAGACATTTCAGCTTTAATATGTAAAACATTTCTAAAATCATAATTCCACTGACACGATGGGGTATTGTGTGTAGGCCAGTGTAAAAAAAAAAACTCTATTTAATCTATTTTGAAATTCAGGCTGGAACACAACAACATGTGGAATAAGTCAAGGGGTGTGAAGACTGTGTGAAGGCCATGTATCTGCTCATTGATCATGGACTGTGCACAACACGCCTATTAGTCCAGAGCAACAGAGTTGCATAGCTACTGTGTATCGCTACGTTCTTGATATCAAAACCATATGCTTTTAAATGACGCAGCGAGCAGCAAAGACTTTAAGGATTCACATATTTTGGTTTATTATTGAGAAAGAACATTCAACCACAGAACAACGTGCCAAATCTACTTCTCAATTCAGACAGAATCAAACGATCTGATTGGACTGTGGCTCTGGTGCCAAATCTACTTCTCAATTCAGACAGAATCAAACGATCTGATTGGACTGTGGCTCTGGTGCCAAATCTACTTCTCAATTCAGACAGAATCAAACGATCTGATTGGACTGTGGCTCTGGTGCCAAATCTACTTCTCAATTCAGACAGAATCAAACGATCTGATTGGACTGTGGCTCTGGTGCCAAAACAATGTGCCAAATCTACTTCTCAATTCAGACAGAATCAAACGATCTGATTGGACTGTGGCTCTGGTGCCAAATCTACTTCTCAATTCAGACAGAATCAAAAGATCTGATTGGACTGTGGCTCTGGTGCCAAAACACCGTGCCAAATCTACTTCTCAATTCAGACAGAATCAAACGATCTGATTGGACTGTGGCTCTGGTGCCAAAACAATGTGCCAAATCTACTTCTCAATTCAGACAGAATCAAACGATCTGATTGGACTGTGGCTCTGGTGCCAAATCTACTTCTCAATTCAGACAGAATCAAACGATCTGATTGGACTGTGGCTCTGGTGCCAAATCTACTTCTCAATTCAGACAGAATCAAACGATCTGATTGGACTGTGGCTCTGGTGCCAAAACAATGTGCCAAATCTACTTCTCAATTCAGACAGAATCAAACGATCTGATTGGACTGTGGCTCTGGTGCCAAATCTACTTCTCAATTCAGACAGAATCAAAAGATCTGATTGGACTGTGGCTCTGGTGCCAAAACACCGTGCCAAATCTACTTCTCAATTCAGACAGAATCAAACGATCTGATTGGACTGTGGCTCTGGTGCCAAAACAATGTGCCAAATCTACTTCTCAATTCAGACAGAATCAAACGATCTGATTGGACTGTGGCTCTGGTGCCAAATCTACTTCTCAATTCAGACAGAATCAAACGATCTGATTGGACTGTGGCTCTGGTGCCAAAACAACTGGCGTGCGTACGCAGCATCCATCTCGCCCTCCCGGGTGCTTTTCCCAGCGATAATTAACAGCTCTGACAGTGAGAGAGGGGGAAGAGAGGGAGGAGAGCTGTGAATTAGAATTAACGCTGACTAAATAGCTGTCAATGTTTGATTACAGGCTGAATCAGAGGGAGAAGAGCTAATAGAGGTGGAAACACCCACGTTAGGCTGAATCAAACGCTCCTCTGTGCTGTGATGCTTGAGTGAGTGAGTGAGTGAGTGAGTGAGTGAGTGAGTGAGTGAGTGAGTGAGTGAGTGAGTGAGTGAGTGAGTTTGTGAGTGAGTGTGTGTGTGAGAGAGAGAGAGAGTCTGTCCATTTCATCCCTTTCTCACTGATGAAGGCTACTTGGGAGATTCACACCTGTTGGCCACACTTGCCAAAATGGGTAAACTTTACCCGCAAAAGTCTCAAAGTTATTAACTGAGTTATTATTTACTGAATTGGATAGAATGATGAATTGTAGCCAATTCGTCAAACCCGCAATTCCCATACAAAGCTACCTGATCCATCGTCTTCCTAGGTGATGCTTTACAGAATGAGAGTCTCATTTTAAATAGCTGTGGTCAGTTATAGAATATGAGAGTCTCATTTTAAATAGCTGTGGTCAGTTATAGAATATGAGAGTCTCATTTTAAATAGCTGTGGTCAGTTATTGAATATGAGAGTCTCATTTTAAATAGCTGTGGTCAGTTATAGAATATGAGAGTCTCATTTTAAATAGCTGTGGTCAGTTATAGAATATGAGAGTCTCATTTTAAATAGCTGTGGTCAGTTATTGAATATGAGAGTCTCATTTTAAGTAGCTGTGGTCAGTTATAGAATATGAGAGTCTCATTTTAAATAGCTGTGGTCAGTTATAGAATATGAGAGTCTCATTTTAAATAGCTGTGGTCAGTTATAGAATATGAGAGTCTCATTTTAAATAGCTGTGGTCAGTTATAGAATATGAGAGTCTCATTTTAAATAGCTGTGGTCAGTTATAGAATATGAGAGTCTCATTTTAAATAGCTGTGGTCAGTTATAGAATATGAGAGTCTCATTTTAAATAGCTGTGGTCAGTTATAGAATATGAGAGTCTCATTTTAAATAGCTGTGGTCAGTTATAGAATATGAGAGTCTCATTTTAAATAGCTGTTGTCAGTTATAGAATATGAGAGTCTCATTTTAAATAGCTGTGGTCAGTTATAGAACATGAGAGTCTCACTTTAAATAGCTGTGGTCAGTTATAGAATATGAGAGTCTCATTTTAAATAGCTGTGGTCAGTTATAGAATATGAGAGTCTCATTTTAAATAGCTGTGGTCAGTTATAGAATATGAGAGTCTCATTTTAAATAGCTGTGGTCAGTTATAGAATATGAGAGTCTCATTTTAAATAGCTGTGGTCAGTTATAGAATATGAGAGTCTCATTTTAAATAGCTGTGGTCAGTTATAGAATATGAGAGTCTCATTTTAAATAGCTGTTGTCAGTTATAGAATATGAGAGTCTCATTTTAAATAGCTGTGGTCAGTTATAGAATATGAGAGTCTCATTTTAAATAGCTGTGGTCAGTTATTGAATATGAGAGTCTCATTTTAAATAGCTGTGGTCAGTTATAGAATATGAGAGTCTCATTTTAAATAGCTGTGGTCAGTTATTGAATATGAGAGTCTCATTTTAAGTAGCTGTGGTCAGTTATAGAATATGAGAGTCTCATTTTAAATAGCTGTGGTCAGTTATAGAATATGAGAGTCTCATTTTAAATAGCTGTGGTCAGTTATAGAATATGAGAGTCTCATTTTAAATAGCTGTGGTCAGTTATAGAATATGAGAGTCTCATTTTAAATAGCTGTGGTCAGTTATAGAATATGAGAGTCTCATTTTAAATAGCTGTGGTCAGTTATAGAATATGAGAGTCTCATTTTAAATAGCTGTGGTCAGTTATAGAATATGAGAGTCTCATTTTAAATAGCTGTGGTCAGTTATAGAATATGAGAGTCTCATTTTAAATAGCTGTTGTCAGTTATAGAATATGAGAGTCTCATTTTAAATAGCTGTGGTCAGTTATAGAACATGAGAGTCTCACTTTAAATAGCTGTGGTCAGTTATAGAATATGAGAGTCTCATTTTAAATAGCTGTGGTCAGTTATAGAATATGAGAGTCTCATTTTAAATAGCTGTGGTCAGTTATAGAATATGAGAGTCTCATTTTAAATAGCTGTGGTCAGTTATAGAATATGAGAGTCTCATTTTAAATAGCTGTGGTCAGTTATAGAATATGAGAGTCTCATTTTAAATAGCTGTGGTCAGTTATAGAATATGAGAGTCTCATTTTAAATAGCTGTGGTCAGTTATAGAATATGAGAGTCTAATTTTAAATAGCTGTGGTCAGTTATAGAATATGAGAGTCATTTTAAATAGCTGTGGTCAGTTATAGAATATGAGAGTCTCATTTTAAATAGTTGTGGTCAGTTATAGAATATGAGAGTCTCATTTTAAATAGCTGTGATCAGTTATAGAATATGAGAGTCTCATTTTAAATAGCTGTGGTCAGTTATAGAATATGAGAGTCTCATTTTAAATAGCTGTGGTCAGTTATAGAATATGAGAGTCTCATTTTAAATAGCTGTTGTCAGTTATAGAATATGAGAGTCTCATTTTAAATAACTGTGGTCAGTTATAGAATATGAGAGTCATTTTAAATAGCTGTGGTCAGTTATAGAATATGAGAGTCTCATTTTAAATAGCTGTGGTCAGTTATAGAATATGAGAGTCTCATTTTAAATAGCTGTGGTCAGTTATAGAATATGAGAGTCTCATTTTAAATAGCTGTGGTGAGTTATAGAATATGAGAGTCTCATTTTAAATAGTTATGGTCAGTTATAGAATATGAGAGTCTCATTTTAAATAGCTGTGGTCAGTTATAGAATATGAGAGTCTCATTTTAAATAGCTGTGGTCAGTTATAGAATATGAGAGTCTCATTTTAAATAGCTGTGGTCAGTTATAGAATATGAGAGTCTCATTTTAAATAGCTGTGGTCAGTTATAGAATATGAGAGTCTAATTTTAAATAGCTGTGGTCAGTTATAGAATATGAGAGTCATTTTAAATAGCTGTGGTCAGTTATAGAATATGAGAGTCTCATTTTAAATAGTTGTGGTCAGTTATAGAATATGAGAGTCTCATTTTAAATAGCTGTGATCAGTTATAGAATATGAGAGTCTCATTTTAAATAGCTGTGGTCAGTTATAGAATATGAGAGTCTCATTTTAAATAGCTGTGGTCAGTTATAGAATATGAGAGTCTCATTTTAAATAGCTGTTGTCAGTTATAGAATATGAGAGTCTCATTTTAAATAACTGTGGTCAGTTATAGAATATGAGAGTCATTTTAAATAGCTGTGGTCAGTTATAGAATATGAGAGTCTCATTTTAAATAGCTGTGGTCAGTTATAGAATATGAGAGTCTCATTTTAAATAGCTGTGGTCAGTTATAGAATATGAGAGTCTCATTTTAAATAGCTGTGGTGAGTTATAGAATATGAGAGTCTCATTTTAAATAGTTATGGTCAGTTATAGAATATGAGAGTCTCATTTTAAATAGCTGTGGTCAGTTATAGAATATGAGAGTCTCATTTTAAATAGCTGTGGTCAGTTGGTTTGAGAGCTGAAAGGCTGTTCACTCACCGCCACAGAGATCCTACCCAACACATGTTCTGGAATCCTCCTGTATACGTCCAGAGAGCCACCTGCACACACACACACACACACACGACACACGACACACACACGACACGACACACACACACACACGCACACCGTTCAGTGTTGATGGACGCATGCTGACAGGTCGTCCATCGAGGGAGACAATGTGTTATAACTGAGTTGTGTTACTGTGTTAAATTCACGCACACATACTCCCACCCTTGTAGCTTTTAGCAAAGATGCATGCTAGCCCCCAGCCACTGAAGATGACAGTCTTCCTCTAAGTAGAAGTGTAAATGGATACAGGGTGGTAAGAGGTTTGACATTCCAGCTTTCATAGAGCTCTGGATGGGAGTGGAGTAAAGGCCTCTGCTAGCCACAGCCTCAGCACTAACCCCAGCCACGGCGCTAACGCTAACCCCAGCGCTAACCCTAACCCCAGTACAGGCGCTAACCCCAGCCCCGGCGCTAACGCTAACCCCAGCGCTAACGCTAACCCCAGCGCTAACCCTAACCCCAGCGCTAACCCTAACCCCAGCGCTAACCCTAACCCCAGCGCTAACCCTAACCCCAGCCTCAACACTCACCGTCCATGTACTCTGTGCATATGGAGATCCTGTTCTCCACAAAGAAGGCACTGTAGAAGGTTATGATGTAGGAGGAATCACACTGTAAAACAAAAAGACAATTAACACAGTTCATCCACCCATTAATTAACATTGATACATGTTGCAGTATTTATTGTTGAACTGTTTAGTTAGCCCATTTCACAGTCTACCTCAGAAGAAAAGGAGAGATCTGGGGTAAATTATTGAGAGGGCTTATCAGCAATCACGTGTTCCTGCCTCGTGCGTATTTCAACAATCCCTGGCTTGACACGCAGGAGGAGAGGAGATCCACTCAGATAAAAGGTGCTCCATGAACTAGTCTAAAGTAACATAGAGTAGACTAAACACTGCAGGTCTGATAAGAGAGGCTTCAGCTGGGGGAAAGATTTGACTACATGATTTGGGCCAGTTGGGGGAAAGATTTGACTACATGATTTGGGCCAGTTGAGGGAGAGATTTGACTACATGATTTGGGCCAGTTGAGGGAGAGATTTGACTACATGATTTGGGCCAGTTGGGGGAAAGATTTGACTACATGATTTGGGACAGTTGAGGGAGAGATTTGACTACATGATTTGGGCCAGTTGAGGGAGAGATTTGACTACATGATTTGGGCCAGTTGAGGGAGAGATTTGACTACATGATTTGGGCCAGTTGGGGGAGAGATTTGACTACATGATTTGGGCCAGTTGGGGGAGAGATTTGACTACATGATTTGGGCCAGTTGAGGGAGAGATTTGACTATATGATTTGGGCCAGTTGGGGGAGAGATTTGACTACATTATTTGGGCCAGTTGGTGGAGAGATTTGACTACATTATTTGGGACAGTTGAGGGAGAGATTTGACTACATGATTTGGGCCAGTTGAGGGAGAGATTTGACTACATGATTTGGGCCAGTTGAGGGAGAGATATGACTACATTATTTGGGCCAGTTGGGGGAGAGATTTGACTACATGATTTGGGCTAGTTGGGGGAGAGATTTGACTACATGATTTGGGCTAGTTGGGGGAGAGATTTGACCAGTTTGGGGCTCTAGAGAATAGAAGCTGACCTTGTAGAGGATCTCCAACTCGGACATGATCTGTTTCTGTAGCTCCACTGTGATGTCCAGAGGAATGACCTGTAAAGTCACAAGCACAGCCCAAATGAGATACCAGTGTAGCATACACGTGCACAGGTTAATACGCAAGCACGCACACACTGCTAATGCACTTCAAAAACACACACAGAAACATTTAAAGCAATGTACATTATTATTATAATGGAACTATGGGTCAAAATAATCCTGCACTGGTGGTAACACATGACCTAGAAACCTTGTAGAGGATCTCATGATTCTTTCATGCCAACCTATCTGGATAGTGTGGATACCATACGGTAAATGGGCACTACCAGGGGTGTGAATTTTGATCTGGCTGCACTGAGCTTAGCTAATAGCTACAACAGTGGCACGCTAGCATTAGCAAAGATTAGCTAAACTTGCAGCTTATCATTGATTACAGGCTAGAGAGAGAAGGGAGTAGCTACATGTAAACATCATTGATTACAGGTTAGAGAGAGAAGGGAGTAGCTACATGTAAACATCATTGATTACAGGTTAGAGACAGAAGGGAGTAGCTACATGTAAACATCATTGATTACAGGTTAGAGAGAGAAGGGAGTAGCTACATGTAAACATCATTGATTACAGGTTAGAGAGAGAAGGGAGTAGCTACATGTAAACATCATTGATTACATGTTAGAGAGAGAAGGGAGTAGCTACATGTAAACATCATTGATTACAGGCTAGAGACAGAAGGGAGTAGCTACATGTAAACATCATTGATTACAGGTTAGAGACAGAAGGGAGTAGCTACATGTAAACATCATTGATTACAGGTTAGAGAGAGAAGGGAGTAGCTACATGTAAACATCATTGATTACAGGTTAGAGAGAGCAGGGAGTAGCTACATGTAACGAGGGTCAAGGAGGTACCCATTACATCTACCTTCCATTCCACTCCAATAGATTAGATTACTGGTAGAATTACAGAGCATGAGAACAAAGTGGATGAATGAACCAATGAGAGAAGGGGATCACAGAGGTTGAGAAGCATAGAAAATGAAAGAGGGAGGAGAAAAGGACAGAGGTATAGATACAGAAGAAGACTAGTGTAGTTGAAGGTGATTTGGTAAAAGGAGAGGTGCCCAGGTAAAGGTCACAGCTGTTGATCTCACCTTCACCGCCAACACTCTGTTCCCGAGAAGATGGAACGCTCTGTGGGAGAGAAAGAGAGGAAACATGAACATAGCCCAACGAACGCCAGAGCTTCAGTAAAGTCCCTACTAAACTATTTCACACATTAAAACACCCCTGTTACTGTTCATTCATCCGGGCCTTTAAAGTCATCATGTGAATGAAAATATGTTGAGTGGAAAAGGATTTGGGTGAACATCACAACATTCAGAATGGACATACTAAATACAGAGGGCCAGACTAAACACGCTTGTTCAAATCAGCCATCCACAGTTGTCCTAGTTGGTGAGTTATAACATGCAGAAAGGGGTGACGTCATAAAGGAAACCGTAGAATCCAAATGAGCATGACAACATGTCTCTTAGTCTAACAGTATTTCCATCATTAAAAAGGTCAGAGGTCAAAACAATAGCCTTCATGACACATGGCCATTGAGCCCAGTCAGTCCTGTATGGTCACAGTTCTCCAGACAGGTTTCAGGTGGCAGGTAAACCAAACAGCCAAGGAGCGCCGGCTGGCCTAGCCGACCTTAATGATTTAATTATGAAACTCCTTAATGCCCACCGTCGGGTTTAGTTACCGGCCAAGAGGGTCGGTTTACCAAAAGCGCCAATGTCTCAACATCCAATCCTCTTGTCCCCGTAGAACAGCTGCCGGGGGTGAGGGCCACAGGGAGGGCGTACGTCACCAGCCCAGTTCACCAGTTTGTTTACGACAGCCAGGTATACTGGATACCTCCTGTGGTTTCACCTGTCAACAGGGTAGGCCGGCGTGTATGAGCTCAGACCAGGGTGTGTGATTAATGTGTGGTAGATAGGAGGATCGTGTTACACCTCTAAACTGGCCCTTTAATTAATGACACCTCTTAGTGTCTCGTCTGGGTCGTCTGATAACTACCCTCCAGTCAGGACAAAGAGACTATCCCCCGTATGCCGGGCGCTCAGCGCTGAACGGACCCACATACTGATTCTACTGAGATACTTATTGACAACGGAGTTTTTAACTGGGTTTTAGCTTTATATGTAATAACTTTGTATCATAAGGTTTTGCTATAAGCATTCATGTCAGGTACTGGGTCCTAATTAGAGCGGAGTCTTAAATGCATGAAGGCATTATAAATGCATCAAGCACAGGTCATTCGTAGGAACAGTTACAACTTTTTCCACCCCTGGCTGTTTTCAAGTGAACACTCCTTCAGGTCTGTAAAAGGACTCTGTGTATTTGAGGCGAACTTTCACCTTTTAGTTTTGATGTGTTACTCCTCCCTTAAGCTACAATCAATATCAATTAAGCACGACTACTGGTTCTTAATTAAGACAAGATGAAGAAGTTAATTGAGACCGGAGCGGAGAGCCAGAGATGTTAAATACTGATTGGACTGATTCTGTGTGTAGCAAACGAACAGAGCAAGTAATCATTATTTTATCACGCTGGACATGTTCAGGTTCACAGAAAAAAACCTGCTGACTCACTCAGGAAGATGTTTCTTTACGATGACACATCTTTGTGCCTGTCGTGATTAGTAACTGTTTGGAGGATAACCTCTCTTTTCTCACGTCTGCACCATTCGGTCACTAATGAACCGGGAAACTAGGGGACAAGCAGATGAACCATAACAACAGTTGTTGTGAAGATACAAGATCACATTTAAATCTAACAGGTGAGATAACAGTCCCCTCGGGATGAGTGTGTCACTTATACCAGGCATTTTAGTAGCTTAATGTTCCCCAGAATGCCCTCCTCTACTCCCCAACAGAGTGATGACACGACGACAGTCCAACCTCATTGTTAGAGTGAGTCGTCTAACTCCAGTCTCTATCCTCCATGCAGCCTGTGATGTGGTGGGCCCAGTAGATGCACTGTCCTTGACCCCCCTCAGGGCCAACCCTCCACCGGTGAGTTACAGTGACAGGCTTGGTGACTAGAGGACCTGGGAGCAAGGTTACCCAGCCGCCCGTCCCCAACCCCCTCTTCCCCCCGTCCTGACCCCAGTAAACGTGCCCCATTGCCTGGATCTTATTTACACTCCAGCCCCTGGTGTAATAAAAGCTCCACCATGCAGTATTCATGGGCCTGGCTGGCTCTCTAAAGCGGCCCCCGAGCGGGCGGTCAGGGCTGGAGCGGTTGGTTTACAGTGCCACAGGGGTGACAGGCAAGGCGACCTCTCTTCCAGCCAGACACCCTCACCTGAGACGGCCCGACGAGAACGACCACAACGACTGCCAAACAGAGACTGACCTACCTAAGTTAAGAGGACATCACTCTGCAGATGAAGAGGCTAGCCGGTACGGCCAGACCACTACAAACTTACAAAGATGAGGACATTACACAGACCCACAACTATGAATATAAACAGAGGTTATATCCCCATGCTTATCAGTGGTGTCAGTTTCCCAGTCACCCGGGACCACTAAAACCAGAGGCAGAGGTGATGGAGGGAAGGAAACGCAGAGACATGGGTGATGGAGGGAAGGAAAAGCAGAGACAGAGGTGATGGAGGGAAGGAAACGCAGAGACAGTGGTGATGGAGGGAAGGAAAAGCAGAGACAGAGGTGATGGAGGGAAGGAAAAGCAGAGACAGAGGTGATGGAGGGAAAGAAAAGCAGAGACAGAGGTGATGGAGGGAAGGAAAAGCAGAGGCAGAGGAGGGAAGGAAAAGCAGAGACAGAGGTGATGGAGGGAAGGAAAAGCAGAGACAGAGGTGATGGAGGGAAGGAAAAGCAGAGGCAGAGGTGATGGAGGGAAGGAAAAGCAGAGACAGAGGTGATGGAGGGAAGGAAAAGCAGAGACAGAGGTGATGGAGGGAAGGAAGGAAAAGCAGAGACAGAGGTGATGGAGGGAAGGAAAAGCAGAGACAGAGGTGATGGAGGGAAGGAAAAGCAGAGACAGAGGTGATGGAGGGAAGGAAGGAAAAGCAGAGACAGAGGTGATGGAGGGAAGGAAGGAAAAGCAGAGACAGAGGTGATGGAGGGAAGGAAGGAAAAGCAGAGACAGAGGTGATGGAGGGAAGGAAGGAAAAGCAGAGAGAGGTGATGGAGGGAAGGAAGGAAAAGCAGAGACAGAGGTGATGGAGGGAAGGAAAAGCAGAGACATGGGTGATGAGGGAAGGAAAAGCAGAGACAGAGGTGATGGAGGGAAGGAAAAGCAGAGACAGAGGTGATGGAGGGAAGGAAAAGCAGAGACAGAGGTGATGGAGGGAAGGAAAAGCAGAGACAGAGGTGATGGAGGGAAGGAAAAGCAGAGACAGAGGTGATGGAGGGAAGGAAGGAAAAGCAGAGACAGAGGTGATGGAGGGAAAGAAAAGCAGAGACAGAGGTGATGGAGGGAAGGAGGGAAAAGCAGAGACAGATGTGATGGAGGGAAGGAGGGAAAAGCAGAGACAGAGGTGATGGAGGGAAGGAGGGAAAAGCAGAGACAGAGGTGATGGAGGGAAGGAAGGAAAAGCAGAGACAGAGGTGATGGAGGGAAGGAAGGAAAAGCAGAGAGAGGTGATGGAGGGAAGGAAGGAAAAGCAGAGACAGAGGTGATGGAAGGAAGGAAAAGCAGAGAGAGGTGATGGAGGGAAGGAAGGAAAAGCAGAGACAGAGGTGATGGAGGGAAGGAAGGAAAAGCAGAGACAGAGGTGATGGAGGGAAAGAAAAGCAGAGACAGAGGTGATGGAGGGAAGGAGGGAAAAGCAGAGACAGATGTGATGGAGGGAAGGAGGGAAAAGCAGAGACAGAGGTGATGGAGGGAAGGAGGGAAAAGCAGAGACAGAGGTGATGGAGGGAAGGAAGGAAAAGCAGAGACAGAGGTGATGGAGGGAAGGAAGGAAAAGCAGAGAGAGGTGATGGAGGGAAGGAAGGAAAAGCAGAGACAGAGGTGATGGAAGGAAGGAAAAGCAGAGAGAGGTGATGGAGGGAAGGAAGGAAAAGCAGAGACAGAGGTGATGGAGGGAAGGAAGGAAAAGCAGAGACAGAGGTGATGGAGGGAAGGAAGGAAAAGCAGAGACAGAGGTGATGGAAGGAAGGAAAAGCAGAGACAGAGGTGATGGAGGGAAGGAAGGAAAAGCAGAGACAGAGGTGATGGAGGGAAGGAAGGAAAAGCAGAGACAGAGGTGATGGAGGGAAGGAAGGAAAAGCAGAGACAGAGGTGATGGAGGGAAGGAAGGAAAAGCAGAGACAGAGGTGATGGAGGGAAGGAAGGAAAAGCAGAGACATGGGTGATGAGGGAAGGAAAAGCAGAAACAGAGGTGATGGAGGGAAGGAAAAGCAGAGACAGAGGTGATGGAGGGAAGGAAAAGCAGAGACAGAGGTGATGGAGGGAAGGAAAAGCAGAGACAGAGGTGATGGAGGGAAGGAAAAGCAGAGACAGAGGTGATGGAGGGAAGGAAAAGCAGAGACAGAGGTGATGGAGGGAAGGAAAAGCAGAGACAGAGGTGATGGAGGGAAGGAAAAGCAGAGACAGAGGTGATGGAGGGAAGGAAAAGCAGAGACAGAGGTGATGGAGGGAAGGAAAAGCAGAGACAGAGGTGATGGAGGGAAAGAAAAGCAGAGACAGAGGTGATGGAGGGAAAGAAAAGCAGAGACAGAGGTGATGGAGGGAAGGAGGGAAAAGCAGAGACAGATGTGATGGAGGGAAGGAGGGAAAAGCAGAGACAGAGGTGATGGAGGGAAGGAGGGAAAAGCAGAGACAGAGGTGATGGAGGGAAGGAAGGAAAAGCAGAGACAGAGGTGATGGAGGGAAGGAAAAGCAGAGACAGAGGTGATGGAGGGAAGGAAAAGCAGAGACAGAGGTGATGGAGGGAAGGAAGGAAAAGCAGAGACAGAGGTGATGGAGGGAAGGAAGGAAAAGCAGAGACAGAGGTGATGGAAGGAAGGAAAAGCAGAGAGAGGTGATGGAGGGAAGGAAGGAAAAGCAGAGACAGAGGTGATGGAGGGAAGGAAGGAAAAGCAGAGACAGAGGTGATGGAGGGAAGGAAGGAAAAGCAGAGACAGAGGTGATGGAGGGAAGGAAGGAAAAGCAGAGACAGAGGTGATGGAGGGAAGGAAGGAAAAGCAGAGACATGGGTGATGAGGGAAGGAAAAGCAGAAACAGAGGTGATGGAGGGAAGGAAAAGCAGAGACAGAGGTGATGGAGGGAAGGAAAAGCAGAGACAGAGGTGATGGAGGGAAGGAAAAGCAGAGACAGAGGTGATGGAGGGAAGGAAAAGCAGAGACAGAGGTGATGGAGGGAAGGAAAAGCAGAGACAGAGGTGATGGAGGGAAGGAAGGAAAAGCAGAGACAGAGGTGATGGAGGGAAGGAAGCAAAAGCAGAGACAGAGGTGATGGAGGGAAGGAAGGAAAAGCAGAGAGAGGTGATGGAGGGAAGGAAGGAAAAGCAGAGGCAGGGTGATGGAGGGAAGGAAGGAAAAGCAGAGGCAGGGTGATGGAGGGAAGGAAAAGCAGAGACAGGGTGATGGAGGGAAGGAAAAGCAGAGACAGAGGTGATGGAGGGACGGAAAAGCAGAGACAGAGGTGATGGAGGGAAGGAAAAGCAGAGGCAGAGGTGATGGAGGGAAGGAAAAGCAGAGACAGAGGTGATGGAGGGAAGGAAAAGCAGAGACAGAGGTGATGGAGGGAAGGAAAAGCAGAGACAGAGGTGATGGAGGGAAGGAAAAGCAGAGACAGATGTGATGGAGGGAAGGAAGGAAAAGCAGAGACAGAGGTGATGGAGGGAAGGAAGGAAAAGCAGAGACAGAGGTGATGGAGGGAAGGAAAAGCAGAGACAGAGGTGATGGAGGGAAGGAAGGAAAAGCAGAGACAGAGGTGATGGAGGGAAGGAAGGAAAAGCAGAGACAGAGGTGATGGAGGGAAGGAAAAGCAGAGACAGAGGTGATGGAGGGAAGGAAAAGCAGAGACAGAGGTGATGGAGGGAAGGAAAAGCAGAGACAGAGGTGATGGAGGGAAGGAAGGAAAAGCAGAGACAGAGGTGATGGAGGGAAGGAAGGAAAAGCAGAGACAGAGGTGATGGAGGGAAGGAAGGAAAAGCAGAGAGGTGATGGAGGGAAGGAAAAGCAGAGGCAGAGGTGATGGAGGGAAAGAAAAGCAGAGGCAGAGGTGATGAGGGAAAGAAAAGCAGAGGCAGAGGTGATGGAGGGAAAGAAAAGCAGAGACAGAGGTGATGGAGGGAAAGAAAAGCAGAGGCAGAGGTGATGGAGGGAAAGAAAAGCAGAGGCAGAGGTGATGGAGGGAAAGAAAAGCAGAGGCAGAGGTGATGGAGGGAAGGAAAAGCAGAGGCAGAGGTGATGGAGGGAAGGAAGGAAAAGCAGAGACAGAGGTGATGGAGGGAAGGAAGGAAAAGCAGAGACAGAGGTGATGGAGGGAAGGAAGGAAAAGAGGTTATATCCCCATGCTTATCAGTGGTGTCAGTTTCCCAGTCACCCGGGACCACTAAAACCAGAGGCAGAGGTGATGGAGGGAAGGAAACGCAGAGACATGGGTGATGGAGGGAAGGAAACGCAGAGACAGAGGTGATGGAGGGAAGGAAAAGCAGAGACATAGGTGATGGAGGGAAGGAAAAGCAGAGACAGAGGTGATGGAGGGAAGGAAAAGCAGAGACAGAGGTGATGGAGGGAAGGAAAAGCAGAGACAGAGGTGATGGAGGGAAGGAAAAGCAGAGACAGAGGTGATGGAGGGAAGGAAAAGCAGAGGCAGGGTGAGCTTAAATAAACCTTGACGTGGTCAGGTGCTAAACAGACCAGGCATTTCAACCCTACTTTATGGCCTGCAGCTTAAGATAGAGTAACCAACTAAGAAATGAACAGGCAGAAATGTCCCTGTTCCCCACGTCTAAATCAATGGGAGAGATCAATAAGAAAACAACTCGGCTGGGGGACTTTGGGAGAGGCCACGCCGGTGTCTAAGTGGATGTAACTGCATGTAAATGTGCTTGTTCTAATTGCGCAGGTCCATCAGGCACGGAATGGCCACCTGTCCCCACACTAGTTATTTATAACCTCGTAGGACAGGCTGGACCTCAGAGAGGGAGCGTAGAAAGTAATAATAAAAAACCAAGGGACAACATTGATGGATCACCGGGTCAGAGACACAGAGGAGAGCCAAGGTGTTAGCAACATCCAATTGAGTGTAAATGGCCGTGGGTCATAAACAGGGTTAAGGGTTAAAAGGTGAAGAGCCTTAAGTGGAGCTATTCACACTAGATAAGCTTAATATAAACCAGGCCAATAGGGAGACGGAGGAGAGGTAATGACCTTCTTCAGAGGAGACCACGATCACATTACAACATCTACTTTAAAATGAGGAGACTGGGTGGGGCGGTTTATTTATCTCACCCTTATTTTAGCAGGTAAGTTGACTGAGGACACATTCTCATTTACAGCAATGACCTAAGGAATAGTTACAGGGAAGAAGAGGGGGGGGAGGAATGAGCCAATTGAAAACTGGGGATGATTCGGTGGCCAATTCAGTCTGCTCCCCACAGTCTTGGAGGCAGTAAGTATGTTTTAGGATGTGTGTGTGTACAGTACGCATAGATAATCATGTGTGTGTGTGTGTGTACAGTACGCATAGATAATCATGTGTGTGTGTGTGTGTACAGTACGCATAGATAATCATGTGTGTGTGTGTGTACAGTACGCATAGATAATCATGTGTGTGTGTGTGTGTGTACAGTACGCATAGATAATCATGTGTGTGTGTGTGTGTGTGTGTACAGTACGCATAGATAATCATGTGTGTATGTGTGTGTGTGTACAGTATGCATAGATAATCAAGTGTGTGTGTGTACAGTACGCATAGATAATCATGTGTGTGTGTGTGTGTGTACAGTACGCATAGATAATCATGTGTGTGTGTGTGTGTGTACAGTACGCATAGATAATCATGTGTGTGTGTGTGTGTGTGTGTGTGTACAGTACGCATAGATAATCATGTGTGTATGTGTGTGTGTGTACAGTATGCATAGATAATCAAGTGTGTGTGTGTGTGTGTATATAATATGTATGTCATTGGGTTATCAACACTTCATACTCTGACATATAATAGCAGCAGTAGAAAACACAAAGCCCAACAGAGAAGCTCACCAAATGATTTTTAAAGAAAGCAATTTACAGTAATAGTCCAGTGACTCTGTGGGGAAAAAGCCTCTGTGCATGTTTGACGGTCAAAGGGGTTTGTGTTTTACATTAACCAAAAGTGTTTAGGGTAGAGGTGACATAGGACACAACAGATATTACAGGCCCTATTTCCCCCTTAGGGCAGCGCCCTGTGTTCGTACAGATATCCACACACGCTGGGTCCCCTTGCTGTCCCCAGCCTGGGACCAGGAACCACTGGGCTCTCTCTCCATCTGCTGTGTGCAACACATTACCATCTGAAGGCACAAGCTGTGGTCTGGGATTCACATGCAGAACAGACAGACAGACCGACCAGAGGAGACTAGAGGAGATGCAGGATCAACAGACAGACAGACCAGAGGAGACTAGAGGAGATGCAGGATCAACAGACACAGCACCATCTGAAGACACAAGCAGTGGTCTGGGATTCACATGCAGAACAGACAGACTAGAGGAGATGCAGGATCAACAGACACAGCACAGTGTGAATGGAAGAGAACAAACACACTGACAGACAAGACAATGAAACCTAAGCATCTACAGATGTAGGATCTTCATTTGATCAGCCTGTTGCAGGAGAACTTTCCTGCAGTGCAGCATATTTAAAACTTGTAGTGTATTTCGAGGTTTAAAAAGGCTTCTGAAGTTTGTAATTTCCACTTTAAAATTTCAGACTTTAATTTTTTCCTTGTATCATGTATCAACCCCTAGAAAAATGTTGATACATTATAATCTACATAATAATTCATATTTGCTGTTGGATTATTTTCCTGCTGTAGAAAACTGTCTCAAATGAAGACCCTTCATCTGTAGCAGTCAGTAAGTCTGGGCATGCACCAAAACACAATGTCTGACTGACAGACAGACAGGTTACTAAACCCTAACCCTGTGAGTAGAGGACAGACACCAAGCCTGTACGTGTGTGTGTGTGTGTGTGTGTATCTTGGTCAGTGGTGATAATGTGACAATGACACCAGAGGGCAGAGAGAGATGCCAGAGTGATTCCTATAGGCTCCCCAAGCTCCACCTGGACTTCCTCTGATCTCCCCACTGAACCTCATTAAGCGGCTGATTGGATAAGCTCAGCCACATTGTCCTTGTCTTTCTAGAAACAGCAGGAGGACAACAGGATCCTGAACAACAACTAGACAAGTCAGGAACTAAGCCTACTGTACTTCAGCCAATCAAGTGATTTAGATGCCAAGTAATACCCCTGAGGTCAGGTGTAAAATGTAGTCTAGTGTTTGAGGTAATCATTGCACAGTGTGGATTAAAGTTGGCGGACAACATCTAATTGTTGCTGAGGATTTGTCAGCCTTTGACCAGGTTAATCTGTGGCTAAGCTACCGTACATCACTGTTTGGTGTAAGGCTACTGCATATATTACAAATGTACATCCTGATAGGAACTAACAGTCAGGTGACATGTACATCCTGATAGGAACTAACAGTCAGGTGACATGTACATCCTGATAGGAACCAACAGTCAGGTGAAATGTACATCCTGATAGGAACCAACAGTCAGGTGAAATGTACATCCTGATAGGAACTAACAGTCAGGTGAAATGTACATCCTGATAGGAACTAACAGTCAGGTGAAATGTACATCCTGATAGGAACTAACAGTCAGGTGAAATGTACATCCTGATAGGAACTAACAGTCAGGTGAAATGTATATCCTGATAGGAACCAACAGTCAGGTGAAATGTACATCCTGATAGGAACCAACAGTCAGGTGAAATGTACAGCCTGATAGGAACTAACAGTCAGGTGAAATGTACAGCCTGATAGGAACTAACAGTCAGGTGAAATGTACATCCTGATAGGAACTAACAGCCAGGTGAAATGTACATCCTGATAGGAACTAACAGCCAGGTGAAATGTACATCCTGATAGGAACTAACAGTCAGGTGAAATGTACATCCTGATAGGAACTAACAGTCAGGTGAAATGTACATCCTGATAGGAACTAACAGTCAGGTGAAATGTACATCCTGATAGGAACTAACAGTCAGGTGAAATGTACATCCTGATAGGAATTAACAGTCAGGTGAAATGTACATCCTGATAGGAACTAACAGTCAGGTGAAATGTACATCCTGATAGGATCTTTGAGGTGCTGCCTCGTTTGCATGTTGACAGAAATACAAACAGAAAAGAAACATAACAAAACCAAAAGTAACATGAACGAGGCGGAGAACAAAACAACATCAGCAGTTTTCCTCCCGACCAGAAAAACAATCTGCCACAGAACCGGATGGATTTTCTGCTGAGCTCAATTGACTGAGAAGTTGTCGGAGGTTTGCAATATTGGCTTTCCTCAGCCCAGCGGAACAATTTCCCAAGCCGAGCGAATAGCCAGTCGCTTTCTCCCTCAACTATAAGAGATAGGCCGTTAATGAAAAAACCTCACTACAATAAAACGGTCAAAGAAACGGAAAGAAAAAAGGACAGGAAAAAAAGGCAGAAGCCTGTTAAAGAAATAAACAGGATTTTCTCCGGATGAAATTTACGAGGAGCTCTGACAGAGACGACAGAAGCACAGCCTCTCTCTCCGTCAAGTCAAGGTTAGAGAAGTGATCAATATCACTATCTCAATAAAACAGTTCAATAACAGGAGATGAAGAGAGGAGGACTGAGAAGAGAAGGAGGAGGAGGACAGAGATGAGGAGGAGGAGGACAGAGAAGAGGAGGAGGAGAGGAGGACAGAGAAGAGAAGGAGGAGAGGAGGACAGAGAAGAGGAGGACAGAGAAGAGGAGGATGAGAGAAGGACAGAGAAGAGGAGGAGAGAAGGACAGAGAAGAGAAGGAGGAGAAGGACAGAGAAGGAGGAGATGAAGGGAGGAGGAGGAGGACAGAGAAGAGGAGGAGAGGAGGACAGAGAAGAGGAGGAGAGAAGGACAGAGAAGAGGAGGAGAGGAGGACAGAGCAGAGAAGGAGGAGAGGAGGACAGAGAAGAGAAGGAGGAGAGGAGGACAGAGAAGAGGAGGAGGAGAGAAGGACAGAGAAGAGGAGGAGGAGAGAAGGACAGAGAAGAGAAGGAGGAGAGAAGGACAGAGAAGAGAAGGAGGAGAGGAGGACAGAGAAGAGAAGGAGGAGAGGAGGACAGAGAAGAGAAGGAGGAGAGGAGGACAGAGAAGAGAAGGAGGAGAGGAGGACAGAGAAGAGAAGGAGGAGAGGAGGACAGAGAAGAGAAGGAGGAGAGGAGGACAGAGAAGAGGAGGAGGAGAGAAGGACAGAGAAGAGGAGGAGAGGAGGACAGAGAAGAGGAGGACAGAGAAGAGGAGGAGAGGAGGACAGAGAAGAGGAGGAGGAGAGAAGGACAGAGAAGAGGAGGAGGAGAGATGGACAGAGAAGGAGGAGAAGGACAGAGAAGAGAAGGAGGAGATGAAGGGAGGAGGAGGAGGACAGAGAAGAGGAGGAGGAGATGAAGGGAGGAGAGGGGGACAGAGAAGAGAAGGAGGAGATGAAGGGAGGAGAGAAGGAGGAGAGGAGGACAGAGAAGAGGAGGACAGAGAAGAGGAGGAGATGAAGGCAGGAGAGGAGGACATAGAAGAGAAGGAGGAGAGGAGGACAGAAGGAGGAGAGGAGGACAGAAAGAGAAGAGAAGGAGGAGAGGAGGACAGAGAAGAGAAGGAGAGTTATAAGGGGGGGAAGATTTGAGTGTGACGAACCAAATGCCCCCACTGTGACTGTGTGTGAGTGTGTGTGACTGTGTGTGAGTGTGTGAGTGTGTGTGTGTGTGTGTGTGTGTGTGTGTGTGTGTGTGTGTGTGTGTGTGTGTGTGTGTGTGTGTGTGTGTGTGTGTGTGTGTGTGTGTGTGTGTGTGTGTGTGTGTGTGTGTGTGTGTGTGTGTGTGTGTGGACAACACATCCGTCAGGTGATTTGGGAGGAGAGTCTTCTCTCCAGGTAACATGCTGTATGGTCCAGTGGGACAATCACTCTCATACCAGATCAATACCACATACGTTTGGCAACCTTCACATCGTAAAGAAAATACATAAATAAATTGAATCGCCACTCGCGCCCCAGACACTAACCAGCCTGATGGATTTCAGAGGGACACCAGAGATTAACAGACAGAGAGAGATCGAGAGAGACAGACAGACAGAGAGAGAAAGAGAGAGAGAGAGAGATCGATAGATATGGTGAGAAAAGGAGAACAGAGAAATAGGGTGAAAGAGAGAGAAAAAGAAAGAAAGAGAGAGTTAGTAGTTGTAAAAGTCTGGATTGTAACATGGATTGTATATGTGAGGGGGTGAGTGTACACTTTAATGAACTCAAGTGGTAACCCATGTCATGTTGTTGGACTGAACAGGCAGCAGTTAAAGGGCCAGGTTCTACCCTTCACTGAGAAGCCCACACTCCAACCATGGCTCTTCTCTCTACCCTTCACTGAGAAGCCCATACTCCAACCACGGCTCTTCTATCTACCCTTCACTGAGAAGCCCACACTCCAACCATGGCTATTCTCTCTACCCTTCACTGAGAAGCCCATACTCCAACCATGGCTATTCTCTCTACCCTTCACTGAGAAGCCCACACTCCAACCATGGCTATTCTCTCTACCCTTCACTGAGAAGCCCACACCCCAACCATGGCTCTTCTCTCTACCCTTCACTGAGAAGGCCACACTCCAACCACGGCTCTTCTCTCTACCCTTCACTGAGAAGCCCACACTCCAACAATGGCTCTTCTCTCTACCCTTCACTGAGAAGCCCACACTCCAACCATGGCTCTTCTCTCTACCCTTCACTGAGAAGCCCACACTCCAACCATGGCTCTTCTCTCTACTCTTCACTGAGAAGCCCACACTCCAACCATGGCTCTTCTCTCTACCCTTCACTGAGAAGCCCACACTCCAACCACGGCTCTTCTCTCAACACCATTCTAGTTGTTATTCCTACCAGTGTTGGCACGAAGGCCGACAGTAATGTACAGACAGGCACCTACTTGTACACGGTCCCTCCGTTTCCATGGCCAAGCTGCTCCTGGTATTGTATGTCTTGGCCATTGATCTATAGAGACACAAACAGAGATCAATACAAATAGGATAGGAGATAGAAGATAGAGATGTCAATGGAGATTTAGAAAGGGAGAGAGAGAGAGGGAGAGAGGAATGTTACTGGAGGCCATAAACAAGGAGACCAGCGTTCAGGTCATCCCAAGTTCAGAGAGGGAGAGAGAGAGAGAGAGGGAGAGAGAGAGAGGGAGAGAGAGAGGGAGAGGGAGATGTAAAGGGAAAGAGAGAGAGAGGGAAAGAGAGAGCGAGATCAATACAACATTTGCTGTCCAATTTCTAAAAGGACAATGGCGTGTAGGGGGGGTGGGGGAGGGAGGAGTGATGGAGAGTTTAATGATGATTTGTTTGCTGTCGTGGTTCCAGTCCTGTGTTGATAAAAGGTGTCAGAACGGGGTAATATAACATGGCCCCATGTGACATGGAGGAGAGGCTGGGGGAAAGTTTCCTCCTGTCAGACTGATGCGAGGAGGGGAGGGGGTGTGTTACAATTCACACACACACTGCATTTACTAGCCAAAAAAAGGTTATACTGCACGGAATAAAACTATCCCAGCTAGGTGTCCATCCAGCCATTATTCTAATATTCACACAAAACAACAGAGGTGTTTCCATCAAACTGACTTGTTGTGAATAAAACCGTTTGCATAATGACATAGTGCTTATAAAAAGCACTGTGACAAAACGGATTCAAATAAAACACACAGAAGTTCAATGTGCTTCCATCGCATTTTAAACGCTACTGATGGTTTTGCTATAAAAGTTTTTAGATGAATAGCAAACTTGTCCGATCTGGTCTTGGCACGTGCTCACTTGGCAGATAAAGTGATGTGGTCTTGGCATGTGCTCTCTTGGCAGATAAAGTGATCTGGTCTTGGCATGTGCCCACTTGGCAGATGAAGTGATCTGGTCTTGGCACGTGCTCACTTGGCAGATAAAGTGATCTGGTCTTGGCACGTGCTCACTTGGCAGATAAAGTGATCTGGTCTTGGCATGTGCTCACTTGGCAGATAAAGTGATCTGGTCTTGGCACGTGCTCACTTGGCAGATAAAGTGATCTGGTCTTGGCATGTGCTCACTTGGCAGATAAAGTGATCTGGTCTTGGCATGTGCTCTCTTGGCAGATAAAGTGATCTGGTCTTGGCATGTGCCTACTTGGCAGATAAAGTGATCTGGTCTTGGCATGTGCTCTCTTGGCAGATAAAGTGATCTGGTCTTGGCACGTGCTCTCTTGGCAGATAAAGTGGATAAGCTTCATGATGAGATTAAAGATCATTTTTATTTTTCAAATGGCAGCCAAGCACCATGATGTCACCAGCATAGCCTACAAATAATATCCTGGATAGGCCTATTTCCTGGAAATGTATATCCTGGATAGGCCTATTTCCTGGAAATGAATATCCCGGATTGGCCCATTTCCTGGAAATTAATATCCCGGATTGGCCCATTTCCTGGAAATTAATATCCCGGATTGGCCCATTTCCTGGAAATTAATATCCCGGATTGGCCCATTTCCTGGAAATGAATATCCCGGATTGGCCTATTTCCTGGAAATGAATATCCCGGATAGGCCTATTTCCTGGAAATGAATATCCCGGATTGGCCTATTTCCTGGAAATGAATATCCCGGATTGGCCTATTTCCTGGAAATGAATATCCCGGATTGGCCTATTTCCTGGAAATGAATATCCCGGATTGGCCCATTTCCTGGAAATGAATATCCCGGACTGGCCTATTTCCTGGAAATGAATATCCCGGATAGGCCTATTTCCTGGAAATGAATATCCCGGATAGGCCTATTTCCTGGAAATGAATATCCCGGATAGGCCTATTTCCTGGAAATGAATATCCCGGATAGGCCTATTTCCTGGAAATGAATATCCAGGATAGGCCTATTTCCTGGAAATGAATATCCAGGATAGGCCTATTTCCTGGAAATGAATATCCCGGATTGGCCTATTTCCTGGAAATGAATATCCAGGATAGGCCTATTTCCTGGAAATGAATATCCTGGATAGGCCTATTTCCTGGAAATGAATATCCTGGATAGGCCTATTTCCTGGAAATGAATATCCTGGATAGGCCTATTTCCTGGAAATGAATATCCTGGATAGGCCTATTTCCTGGAAATGAATATCCTGGATAGGCCTATTTCCTGGAAATGAATATCCTGGAAAGGCCTATTTCCTGGAAATTAGCATCAAGCTCATCACTGCACATTCACCACCTTGAGAAGTTCATCATAACTTATTTCACCTGTAGTCAAATAAACACTTCCTGCTTTTCCCCGTCGTAGCGGGAGGACAACACAGCACCACAACATGCTGTTGTTCTAGCAATACTGGAGCACAACAGCATCTCCACCAAAACATGAAGCAGAATCTATTTCACCCACTAAAATCATCCACTCTAGTCGAACGCATTTAGTTCTGTCGACATTTATGAAAGCTTACAGACAATTAGCTTTTTCCATCACACCTGTCGTGAGTGTTTTCATTAAGAGCCTGGTAATTCATACTCATAAAATGGTTGGATGGAAAAATGGTCCATGACAAATACAGCCTGTCTAAACCTGATACAAGTTCTGCTCTCCTTCAGGACAAAACACAACCCCGAGACATCCCAGTTTACCAGTGCTCTGTTGTGAGTGAGTACACCGCCTCAGTTCCAGCCTTTTTTATAAAGTCCATAGCCTAATAAAGACATGTCTTCAGCTGGCGCGACGCTTGTCACTTCATCAATACCTACAACAACCCCCCAATCCCCAACACCCTTCCCATTTAAACCCCATGACAGCTATCAGATAAATATGTATATCTCATAACCTGTATTAGATAGAGACGTCTGTTTGGGTGGATGGGGTGGAGGCTGGTCCTGGCTAGCAGGCTTGTCAATAGCCTGATTGTGTGGGCAGATGCTTGTTTGTGCTGCTGAGACCAGCATGATATCAAGTCAATGGCCTGCTGTCAAGGTTCATTTTGGCCAGGGGGAAAGGGACGAATGGGACTACACTGGGGGTTAAAAATGACCCAGCACCACCACCACCTCCTCCAATTCAGCCCCATTGATTGGGTTACATGGGAGGGGGGGTGAGATACTTGTCAGGTGTCAGAGAGAGAGAGAGAGAGAGAGAGGGAGAGAGAGAGAGAGAGAGAGAGAGAGAGAGAGGGGGCAGAAGGGGGGAGATACTTGTCAGGTGTCAGAGAGAGAGAGAGAGAGAGAGAGAGGGAGAGAGAGAGAGAGAGAGAGAGAGAGAGAGAGAGGGGGCAGGAGGGGCGGAGATACTTGTCAGGTGTCAGAGACAGAGACTGACAGAGAGACAGAGACAGACAGAGAGACAAAGAGAAAGAGGGAGAGAGAGACAGAGACAGAGAGACAGACAAAGATAGAGGGAGAGAGAGACAGAGAGAGAGAGAGAGAGAGGGGGTATGGCTCCATTAGACCAATGTGTTACAGGCGACATCGGGGAAGTGGCTGGGCTTAATTGTCTGCTTGACACACTTTGCCTGGCCTTACGTGTGTGTGTGGTGTGTGGTGTGGTGTGTGGTGTGTGTGTGTGTGTGTGTGTGTGTGTGTGTGTGTGTGTGTGTGTGTCCTAGGCAACAGCGCTCAGCTAAGACAATGAATATCTATCCAGTCGGTCAGGATAAAGATCTCACCCGGGGCAGGCGGTGAAACAGGAAGTGAGCAGCAGCTTTCAGAGGAAATCAATGACCAGCCACTCAGTAGCAGAGACATGACATGTCTCCTCCTACAATACCAGCCACTCACTAACAGGGACATGACATGTCTCCTCCTACAATACCAGCCACTCACTAACAGGGACATGACATGTCTCCTCCTACAATACCAGCCACTCACTAACAGGGACATGACATGTCTCCTCCTTCAGGACCAGCCACTCACTAACAGGGACATGATGTGTCTTCTATAACAGGACCAGCCACTCACTAACAGGGACATGATGTGTCTCCTCCTTCAGGACCAGACACTAACAGGGACATGATGTGTCTTCTATAACAGGACCAGCCACTCACTAACAGGGACATGATGTGTCTTCTATAACAGGACCAGCCACTCACTAACAGGGACATGATGTGTCTCCTCCTTCAGGACCAGACACTAACAGGGACATGATGTGTCTCCTCCTTCAGGACCAGCCACTCACTAAAAGAGACATGACATGTCTCCTCCTACAGGACCAGCCACTCAGTAGCAGGGACATGATGTGTCTCCTCCTACAGGACCAGCCACTCACTAACAGAGACATGATGTGTCTCCTCCTTCAGGACCAGCCACTCACTAACAGGGACATGATGTGTCTTCTATAACAGGACCAGACACTAACAGAGACATGATGTGTCTTCTATAACAGGACCAGACACTCTAACAGGAACGTGACGTGTTTTCTCCAACAGGATCTAACAGGGTGCAGGCCAAGGCCCGGGGGACAGCGCCTAGTGGGGACACGTGTGTGTTATTTCAGAAGGGGGAGAAATACAATACCTGTCCATTCGTCAAAATCTTCTTTAGCTCTGCGGATGACTTCTTTAGACTGGAACTGAAAAATGACAACATCTGGATTCAGTCAAAAGACACAGAGCAAAGGTGTAGTCTGCAGTACCAGTCAGAAGACACAGCCTATAGAGCAAAGGTGTAGTCTGCAGTACCAGTCAGAAGACAGCCTATAGAGCAAAGGTGTAGTCTGCAGCACCAGTCAAAAGACACAGCCTATAGAGCAAAGCTGTAGTCTGCAGTACCAGTCAAAAGACACAGCCTATAGAGCAAAGGTGTAGTCTGCAGTACCAGTCAAAAGTCTGGACACATCTACTCATTCTAAGGTTTTTCTTTATTTCTACTATTTTCTACATTGTAGAATAATAGTGAAGACATCAAAACTATGAAAATGTAGTAACCAAAATAAAGTGATGAAATTTATTTTAGATTCTTCAAAGTAGTCACCCTTTGCCTTTACGACAGCTTTGCGAACTCTTGGCATTCTCTCAACCAGCTTCACCTGGAATGCTTTTCCAACATTCTTGAAGGAGTTTCCACATATTCTGAGCACTTGTTGGCTGCTTTTCTTTCACTCTGCAGTCCAACGTATCCCAAACCATCTCAATTGGGTTGAGGTCGGGTGATTGTGGAGGCCAGGTCATCTGATGCAGCAATCCATCACTCTCCGTCTTGGTCAAATAGCCCTTACACAGCCTGGAGGTGTGTTGGGTTATTGTCCTGTTGAAAAACAAATGATAGTCCCACTAAACGCAAACCAGATGGGATGGCGAATCGCTGCAGAATGCTGTGGTAGACATACTGGTTAAGTGTGCCTTGAATTCTAAATGAATCACCGACAGTGTCACCGGCAAAGCACCCTCACACCTCCTCCTCCGTGCTTCATGGAGGGAACCACACATGTAGAGATCATCCGTTCACCTACTCTGCATCTCACAAAGACACGGCTGTTGGAACCAAAAATCTCAAATTTGGACTCATCAGACCAAAGGACAGATTTCCACCAGTCTAATGTCCATTGCTCATGTTTCTTGGCCCAAGCAAGCCTCTTCTTATTGGTGTCCTTTAGTAGTTGTTTCTTTGCAGCAATTCGACCATGAAGACCTGATTCACGCAGTCTCCTCTGAACAGTTGATGTTGAGATGTGTCTGTTACTTGAACTCTGTGAAGCATTTATTTGGGCTGCAATTTCTGAGAGTGGTAACTAATGAACTTATCCCCTGCAGCAGAGGTAACTCTGGGTCTTCCTTTCCTGTGGCGGTCCTCATCAGAGCCAGTTTCATCACAGCGCTTGATAGTTTTTGTGACAGCAATTGAAGAAACTTTCAAAGTTCTTGAAAATGTCCAGATTGACTGACCTTTATGTCTTAAAGTAATGATGGACTGTCATTTCTCTTTGCTTATTTGAGCTGTTCTTGCCAAAATATGGACTTGGTATTTTACCAAATAGGGCTATCTTCTGTACACCACCCCTACCTTTTCACAACACAACTGATTGGCTCAAACACATTGAGGAGGAAAGAAATTCCACAAATGAACTTAAGGCACACCTGTTAATTGAAATGCATTCCAGGTGACTACCTCATGAAGCTGGTTGAGAGAATGCCAAGAATGTGCAAAGCTGTAATTAAGGCAAAGGGTGGCTACTTTGAAGAATCTAAAATATATTTTGATTTATTTAACATATGATTCCATATGTGTTATTTCAGAGTGTTGATGTCTTCACTATTATTCTACAATGTAGAAAATAGTACAAATAAAGAAAAACCTTTGAATGAATAGTTGTGTCCAAACTTTTGACTGGTACTGTACATAGATACCAAGATATTCAAATACACTGTATATTTGTGCTTCTCAATCATATATCCATCCACCAATCCACTCATTCACCCACCCATCCACCCATTCACCCATCCATCCACCCACCCATCCATTCACCCACCCACCCACCCATTCACCCACCCACCGGCATTTACATACACTCCCCCATGCATCCATCCCTCCTCCATCCATCCCCAGGCAGTTGGGCCTTAACCGTCCAGACTCCTCACCTATTGTTGGGCATAGAGCCGACGGCGGCGGGGGAACAGTCATTGGGCCTTGTGTTCACCTGCGGCCAAAAGGAGACAGAGACAATAAGTTGGCAAGGCCAACAGCCAGCCAGCCAGGCAGCAAGCACACAGGCCTTCTAATGAACCCATTTACTGACTCAACACACTCTCTCTCTCTCTCTTTCTCTCAGTTCAAACTGAGGGTTAATTGACTTTTGTTAGAGAGAAAGAGAGAGAGAACGAGGGAGACGGGGATAGAGAGAGAGAGAGAGAGAGAGGAGAGAGAACGGGGGAGAGAGAGAGAGAGAGGAGAGAGAACGGGGAGAGAGAGGAGAGAGAACGGGGGAGAGAGAGAGAGAGAGAACGGGGGAGAGAGAGAGAGAGAGAGAGAACGGGGGAGAGAGAGAGAGAGAGAGAGAACGTGGGAGAGAGAGAGAGAGAGAACGGGGGAGAGAGAGAGAACGGGGGAGAGAGAGAGAACGGGGGAGAGAGAGAGAACGGGGGAGAGAGAGAGAGAGAGAACGGGGGAGAGAGAGAGAGAGAGAACGGGGGAGAGAGAGAGAGAGAGAGAGAGAAGGGGGGAGACAGAGAGAGAAGGGGGATAGAGAGAGAGAGAGAACGGGGGAGAGAGAGAGAGAGAGAACGAGGGAGAGAGAGAGGGAGAGAGAGAGGAGAGAGAACGGGGGAGAGAGAGAGAGAGAGAGGAGAGAGAACGAGGGAGACGGGGAGAGAGAGAGAGAGAGAACGGGGAGAGAGAGAGGAGAGAGAGGAGAGAGAACGAGGGAGAGAGAGAGAGAGAGAGGAGAGAGAACGAGGGAGACGGGGAGAGAGAGGAGAGAGAACGAGGGAGACGGGGAGAGAGAGAGAGGAGAGAGAACGAGGGAGACGGGGAGAGAGAGAGAGAGAGAGAGGAGAGAGAACGGGGAGAGAGAGAGGAGAGAGAACGAGGGAGACGGGGAGAGAGAGAGGAGAGAGAACGAGGGAGACGGGGAGAGAGAACGAGGGAGACGGGGAGAGAGAGAGATAGAGAGGAAGAGAGAGAGAGGAGAGAGAACGAGGGAGACGGGGAGAGAGAGAGAGAGGAGAGAGAGGAGAGAGAACGAGGGAGAGAGAGAGAGAGAGGAGAGAGAGGAGAGAGAACGAGGGAGAGGAGAGAGAGGAGAGAGAACGGGGAGAGAGAGAGAGAGGAGAGAGAGAACGAGGGAGAGAGAGAGAGAGGAGAGAGAACGAGGGAGACGGGGAGAGAGAGAGAGAGAGAGAAGAGAGAACGAGGGAGACGGGGAGAGAGAGGAGAGAGAACGAGGGAGACGGGGAGAGAGAACGAGGGAGACGGGGAGAGAGAGAGAGATAGAGAGGAAGAGAGAGAGAGAGGAGAGAGAACGAGGGAGACGGGGAGAGAGAGAGAAAGGAGAGAGAGGAGAGAGAACGAGGGAGAGAGAGAGAGGAGAGAGAACGGGGAGAGAGAGAGGAGAGAGGAGAGAGAACGGGGAGAGAGAGAGAGAGGAGAGAGAGGAGAGAGAACGAGGGAGAGAGAGGAGAGAGAACGAGGGAGAGAGAGAAGAGAGAACGAGGGAGACGGGGAGAGAGAGGAGAGAGAACGAGGGAGACGGGGAGAGAGAACGAGGGAGACGGGGAGAGAGAGAGATAAAGAGGAAGAGAGAGAGAGAGGAGAGAGAACGAGGGAGACGGGGAGAAAGAGAGAGAGGAGAGAGAACGAGGGAGACGGGGAGAGAGAGAACGAGGGAGACGGGGAGAGAGAGAGAGAGAGAAGAGAGAACGAGGGAGACGGGGAGAGAGAGGAGAGAGAACGAGGGAGACGGGGAGAGAGAGAGAGATAAAGAGGAAGAGAGAGAGAGAGGAGAGAGAACGAGGGAGACGGGGAGAAAGAGAGAGAGGAGAGAGAACGAGGGAGACGGGGAGAGAGAGAACGAGGGAGACGGGGAGAGAGAGAACGAGGGAGACGGGGAGAGAGAGAACGAGGGAGACGGGGAGAGAGAGAACGAGGGAGACGGGGAGAGAGAGAACGAGGGAGACGGGGAGAGAGAGAACGAGGGAGACGGGGAGAGAGAGAACGAGGGAGACGGGGAGAGAGAGAACGAGGGAGACGGGGAGAGAGAGAACGAGGGAGACGGGGAGAGAGAGAACGAGGGAGACGGGGAGAGAGAGAACGAGGGAGACGGGGAGAGAGAGAGATAGAGGAGAGAGAGAACGAGGGAGACGGGGAGAGAGAGAGATAGAGGAGAGAGAACGAGGGAGACGGAGAGAGAGAGAGGAGAGAGAACGAGGGAGACGGGGAGAGAGAGAGATAGAGGAGAGAGAACGAGGGAGACGGGGAGAGAGAGAGATAGCGGAGAGAGAACGAGGGAGAAGGGGAGAGAGAGAGATAGCGGAGAGAGAACGAGGGAGAAGGGGAGAGAGAACGAGAGAGACGGGGAGAGAGAGAGATAGAGGAGAGAGAACGAGGGAGACAGGGAGAGAGAGATAGAGGAGAGAGAGAGATAGAGAAGAGAGTAAGAAAGAGGGTGGCAGCGTGTGTAGTGGTGGTACAGAAATGAACATAATGACGACTATGGGAGGAGCATCGATGAAAAAACGTATTGAAAAACTCACATTAGGGGGAAAAGTACCATCTCTCTATGACATGTAATTCTGTCCAGCTCTGCATGGGTATGGCAGGGTTTTTACACCGAAGACCCAGCACACCCGGATTCAACCCAGGTTGAACAAAAGAGAAACAAGAGGGAAGACGGGGTGGTCGTTCTAAAAATAACTTGTTTAATTGAGGTCCACAGGTCACCGTGTTTGGTCCACTAAGGCAGGGATTCTCCCTTTAATTAGTGCCCAGAGAAGACCTGATTTAAATGTACAGTCTCTTGTTCCACCTCATTTTCTCAAGCCAATTCATTTGAGATGAAACATCATCACAGGGTTTCAACATCATCGAGGGAGAAACACACATTTGACCTTAAAAGAGATTCCCCATCAAAACGTTGTCAACAGGAACACTTGACGTATGTGTTAAAGAAAGGTATGGCGATATCAGCATTTCAAGGGAAGCCCAGCACTACGATTACAACAGAACGCAGTGTAGTCTTATTAGAATGGAACATGGATTTAAGAATGACCTAGAGAAAGGGTTGTCAGCTTGGTTAACCCACTTAAGACATTGTAATTAGCAGAAAGGTTTCAATAGCTAACATATGAGCAGAACACGGGGATGGAGTGTCTGGGGTGTTTCTGAATGGGGGTTCTGGGTAATGACCATTTCATGGTCGGGTGTAAAAGCCTTTCCTCCGTGGTGCTGCTTGACTTGACTTGGTCTAACCCTGCTCATCTTCAACATCCAATCAGATGTGTGAAAATTGAGGGGACCATGATGCTTTGGGGGCAGCTTAGAATATAATACCCTGCTCTTAGCCGCCCATCACAGAGTAACCAAATGAGTACTGGGAGCTGAGGAAGGAGAGAGAGAGACAGAGACAGAGACAGAGACAGAGAGAGAGAGAGAGAGAGAGAGAGAGAGAGAGAGAGAGAGAGAGACAGAAAGAGAGAGAATGTTAAAGAGGAGAGAATGAGAGAGAGAGAGAGAGAATGTTAAAGAGGAGAGAAGGAGAGAGAGAGAGAGAGAGAGAGAGAGAGAGAGAGAGAATGTTAAGGAGAGAGACAGAGAGAGACAGAGAGAATGTTAGAGTGAGAGAGAGAGAATGTTAAAGAGGAGAGAATGAGAGAGGAGAGAGAGAGAGATGGAGAAAAGAAAGAAAGGAATACAGCCAGACATCTACATATATAAATACAAAGCGGAGAGAGAGAGGGGGGGGGGGGGTGTGTGTGCGTGTGTGTGAGAAAGAGAACCTTGACTTCAATTGACATTTCAATAAGTGGAACACAGCGTTACCAATCCATTTCGCCCCAACTTTTCTCCTGAAACAATTATTGAGATGGGTACCTTCAGGCCATGTATGTTCCGGATCCCTGGAGTCTTGCCGGCTGAAACAGTAATTGACTAAATTTTAGAACACATCACAGGGCCATTTACAAATGGTGCTGAAAAGGAATCGTTTAAAAAGGCGAAATGAGGGTGAATCTGAAATTAGCTGTGCAGAAAAATGATTGAGATGTGGCTCTGGAGACCGGGAGAGAGAGGGGAATTAGGAAAATATGGTTTTTTTTTCAGGCTCCGTTTATAAATGGGTTGCTGCTTGGCTGGAGGTGTGGAGGACTAGTGGCAGACATTTGTAGTTATGCTCCGTTTCAGTTACACATACGCGGCTAGATGGTGACGTGAAGCAACACTTGTACTGTATAAATACATGGGCTGTGGGGAAGTATGTTCAAACAGTCTTTTCCAACACAAACAGGTTTATACACTGTACATAAACATACTCCAAGTATTCAGTAGAGCAGGGCTATTCAACTCTGACCCTATGAGGTCCGGAGCCTGCTGGCTTTACTGTCCTATCTGATCATTAACTACACACCCACCTGGTGTCCCAGGTCTAAATCAGTCCCTGATTAGAGGGGACAATGAAAACATGCAGTGGAACTGGTGTTGAGGTCCAGAGTTGAGTTTGAGGACAATAGAGCATTGTGTAATATCCTAACTCTTATCAAGTGTGAACAAGCCCACAGTGACGGGCAAGGAACAACTAACTGTTTCATTGGTGAAACACACATGGAACATCAAATGAATTAGAGCTTTAGTGAGTTTTAGAGGGAGAGGAAGCCACACTGCACATTGTCCTCAACACAAAACCATTAAAGTCCATGTTAAAGGCTCTGTCAACTTTGATTGATTGCTTTGCAGTGGCTGTGTTGATTCTTTCCACTCATGGGCACCCACAGTTCTCTAGTCCTCTACCCAGAACCCACCACTCTCTCCCCAGCACCCAAAGTTCTCTAGTCCTCTACCCAGAACCCACCACTCTCTCCCCAGCACCCAAAGTTCTCTAGTCCTCTACCCAGAACCCACCACTCTCTCCCCAGCACCCACAGTTCTCTAGTCCTCTACCCAGAACCCACCACTCTCTCCCCAGCACCCAGTCTCTCTCTCTCTCTCGCCCCAGTCTCTCTCTCGCCCCCAGTCTCTCTCTCCCTCTCTCTCTCTCGCCCCCAGTCTCTCTCTCTCTCTTTCCCCAGCACCCAGTCTCTCTCTCTTTCTTTCCCCAGCACCCAGTCTCTCTCTCTTTCCCCAGCACCTCTCTCTCTTTCCCCAGCACCTCTCTCTCTTTCCCCAGCACCTCTCTCTCTTTCCCCAGCACCCAGTCTCTCTCTCTTTCCCCAGCACCCAGTCTCTCTCTCTTTCCCCAGCACCCAGTCTCTCTCTCTTTCCCCAGCACCTAGTCTCTCTCTCTTTCCCCAGCACCCAGTCTCTCTCTCTTTCCCAAGCACCCAGTCTCTCTCTCTTTCCCAAGCACCCAGTCTCTCTCTCTCCCCAGCCTCTCTGTCGCCCCAGCACCCAGTCTCTCTCTCTCCCCAGCACCCAGTCTCTCTCTCTCTAACCCCAGCACCCAGTCTCTCTCTCTCTAACCCCAGCACCCAGTCTCTCTCTCTCTCCCCAGCACCTCTCTCTCCCCAGCACCCAGTCTCTCTCTTGCCCCAGCACCTCTCTCGCCCCAGCACCCAGTCTCTCTCTCTCCCCAGCACCTCTCTCTCCCCAGCACCCAGTCTCTCTCTCGCCCCGGCACCCAGTCTCTCTCTCGCCCCAGCACCCAGTCTCTCTGTCACCCCAGCACCCAGTCTCTCTGTCACCCCAGCACCCAGTCTCTCTGTCACCCCAGCACCCAGTCTCTCTGTCACCCCAGCACCCAGTCTCTCTGTCACCCCAGCACCCAGTCTCTCTCTCGCCTCAACACCCAGTCTCTCTACACAGCCAACATCCCTCCCCATCAATGAACTGTGATCTCGTCACAGAGCTTAGAAAACTAAGTTTGTAGTGCTCAGAACACACACACACACTACATACCTCGAGGAAATATCTGGAGAGGCTCAGGCAGTAGGCCATTCATCCGCTGCTCCTTCACATTATTGCAGTACTGAGGAGAGGAAGAGACACCCAATAATCATCAGTGAGGAAGAGGAGGATAGAGAGCGTCAATCCTTTTGAACCAAATGTTTTATCAACAGCATGGTGGTGAGTATAGCTTAGTCCACAACAAACACATGCTGTGTTGAAAGCTGCTGCAGGTAGAGACTAGTGTCCTATGGGCTAGTTGAGGAACGGCTGTAGCCTCAACCTCCTCCTCTCCAGGTCATCAGCTCAGCCTACAGTCAGTTAGACCCGGTCTCTTTCTTTCTTTCTTTCTTTCTTTCTTTCTTTCTCTCTCACACACACACACACACACACACACACACACACACACACACACACACACACACACACACACACACACACACACACACACACACGAGCCTTGGAGACTCCTGCCAAAGCAACATTGCAATTCATGTTTCAGTTAACTAAACCATCTGTTAAGAAATGTGTGAGTGTGTGTTTAACCCCGCCCACTTCTTTGGAGGTTTGAGACCTTTGTAAATGAACATAGAGGCCTTGTCCCCGACAATCAGGCCCATAAGCACAGACGCAGATGGATACTTGCAGGGGGTGGCTAGAAATGTGTGTGACAGATTAAGGCTCAGTTTTTCCATGCGTCAGTCAGTGTATATAAAAACCTAACAAACACTGATGTTTATACATTTCCTATCTAGTATAGATGTGCATATCACTCTAGATATTTAAATGTAGATGGGCAGGGCCAACTTGGAATCAGAATGGATCTGAACGGCTCCCCAAGAGGCACAGCTGTTATTAAAAGGCCTATTTATCACTGTCAGCCTCTCCTCAGGTCCCATCCCTCCACTTGCCCTCCGGTGTTGTCACTAGGCTGAACAGGAACAATGGGACTAACACAGCAACATGCTCTCTCTCTCTCTCACACACACTTTCACACACACCTTTAATTTTCCACTCGGCTACCCTATTGATTAAGACCGCAACAATTACCACCTAATCTTTTAAAAGGTGTATTAAAAGACATTCCCCTTTGTTGGCCAATAACTAAACAGCGTCGGATCACAAATACCATCGCTCAGCCTAGGGGGACAGGAGAGAGAGAGAGGGGAGAGAGAGGGGAGAGAGAAGAGAGTGAGGGGAGAGAGCGCAGGCCCAGGCTGCAGGAAGCTCATCATCATTAGCAGACAAGGAGGGGGAACAGGAGAGCACGGGATGCAATTAGGGCTGCTACCTCCGGGGGCATATGATAGGAGGAGGAGGGGAATGAGGTCACGTGGTAGACGAGCTGACACGGGTCAGTCTTTAACTTTCACAACGGCGGCTCCGAGCCATTCGAGGTGCCGAGCAATGATTAGAGTTGCCTGGAAGACTGGCTTGTCTCACAGGACTCGCATGCCAAAGGATGCTCTTTTTTTTTTTTTTTTTGTCTGCCTTTCAAAATAAAAGTCCTTAGAGAGTCATACACAGAAGATGGTTTAAGATTGACATGATGATAATTAATCCATAGGTGCATATCAAATTCAAGGGTAGGGCTGGCACAATTACCGTATAAATGTGTAACCGACGGTTATGGGTGAAGACCATCATAACCATTTAAAGAACAGCTGACTGAAGACGGGACGGCCGGACTTTGGTGCGGTTGAGTCCGATCCTGCGGTAACATGGACTTTTAACAATGTGATGGAACTTTGATGCTCCTTGGTTTTGTAGCGAACAAGTCTTGGGTTGCCTAGACAACACTCCCCTCCCTGCAGCAGCAGCAGCACACATAGAAATACAATGAATAGAACGGGCTTGGAACTTAACTCTGGCAATTTGACTGGTAAACTCATGAGTACACTGGCGATGGCTGGTATTATGACGCAATAATTGCCATGGTAATGTAGAAAATTAATTTAAATGATGTTAACTGATGTGGCTCATACAATAGAAGGTATTATTTCAGTTAAGTTGAATCAACAAATCACAGCACATATTGATGGGCACACTTCCTGCTTTGCTCCTCGCAATGGCCACCTGGCCACCCATTATGCCATCATTGACTTGATGCCTGTTCTATTAATGATATATCTATGGCAGCACACAGTCAGGAGCTGAGGAAAGGAGAAAATGTGTGTTTTTTTGCTACGAGACCAATTACAGTCATGTAGAGTTCCATGACCGTCACAGCCCTGTTAAAGTGTTTTACATGATTTGTTTGGCCTTTTAAATGACAATTATATGAAATTAAATGGATTAAATGGTAGTTCATCACTCCTACTCTGAAACAGTGTTGAGGATAGGTACCTAATGAATTTCCCCACCTTACGCACCTAATACATTGGCCTCTCTTAATTCATATTAATTTTGCACAATGGCTATCCAGTCATCTGGAATTAACGACAGCCAGGCAGAATGCACCTGGGTCTCTACGGAGACCAAACGGCCACAGCAGCGAACCAAAGAAGCCCATATGCTTTGAATATGAATACAAAATGGATTGCTGAAATGCATAACCCTTGCATAAGACGCCCGGGAAGCCTGCCTCACGTATATTATATACCTGTATTACAATTTTCCCTGGCAATCAGCAGCTTTTCGCCAGACACGCTGGTCCCGAGAGGAGCAGAAAGCTATTATAGGGGGCCCGAATTCCTTTACCGAGAGATTGGAGATTTGTTGTGCAGCATCCGAAAATATGTGGACGAAGCAATGTGTTTTTGTGTCGGTGGCGTTGGGGAATGTTGTATCGTATGGAAATATTTCAGTCAGTTTGGAGATGTGACACATAGATCTGGAGCAGGTGGGATTCAGCCAATAACACACACCAACCAGGCGATACAGCTACTCTGTGTGATTATGTTCCTGCTCAGATGAAATTAGCTCTTTCACTGATGAAGAGACACTATGATAGAGAACTATGGAAAGCCACTTGTGTTAAAGGGCGAAAACACCAATTCATCACATTTCACAAAGATTCACTGCATCTCAAGAGTAAATGTATCACATAACGTGACAAAAGAAGCAAAACCACTTGATTTCTTCATGATATATCTCATTCACTTCCCTCAGTGGTGAGCCTCCTCTTTGCAGTCTGTGTGCTAGTGTCATTGTAGAGCTCAAAGTCGACTGCCAGACTTCTGGTGAATTCACACGATCCATAATGGCTGAATCAGTCACGGTCAAACGTCTCCAATACAACTCCCTTAACTTCCCGCCTCTGCTAGCGTCCATCTTAAACCAAGTGTACACTTGGCGAGGTTTAAGTGCCCAAACGGTCCAAATAGCTCACCCTGCCACATCAATATTTCTGCTCAACTTCTTCCTCAAACACAAACTACCTTGTACCGGCTCTATGCACACTCACCAGACTCTACCAACACATACATACACACACACATAGATACATGCATACTACATACACACACACTCACCAGACTCTACCAACACATACATACTACACACACATACATACATACCACACACACACACACACCAGACTCTACCAACACACACACATACACACACACACACACACACACACACACACACACACACACACACACACACACACACACACACACACACACACACACAGCTGCTGCTAGTCTGTTTATTATTACCTCAACTACCTGGTACTCCTGCACATTGACTCAGTACTGGTACTCCTTATAGCCTCATTATTACCTCAACTACCTGGTACCCCTGCATATTGACTCAGTACTGATACTCCTTATAGCCTCATTATTACCTCAACTACCTGGTACCCCTGCACATCGACCCAGTACTGGTACCCCCGCACATCGACTCAGTACTGGTACCCCCGCACATCGACTCAGTACTGGTACCCCCGCACATCGACTCAGTACTGGTACCCCCGCACATCGACTGAGTACTGGTACCCCTGCACATCGACTGAGTACTGGTACCCCTGCACATTGACTGAGTACTGGTACTACTGCACATTGACTGAGTACTGGTACTACTGCACATTGACTCAGTACTGGTACTCCTGCACATTGACTCAGTACTGGTACTCCTTATAGCCTCATTATTACCTCAACTACCTGGTACCCCTGCACATTGACTCAGTACTGGTACCCCTGCACATTGACTCAGTACTGGTACCCCTGCACATTGACTCAGTACTGGTACCCCTGCACATTGACTCAGTACTGGTACCCCTGCACATTAACTCAGTACTGGTACTCCTGCACATTGACTCAGTACTGGTACTCCCTGTATATAGCCTTGTAATTGTTTTTATTTTGCTTCCTTTATTTGTCTTCCTTTTTAACTGCACTGTTGAGAATGGTCTCATGAGTAAGCATTTCACTGTAAAAAGTCTACACCTGTTGTATTCGGCGCATTTGACCAATACAACTTAATTTGATTTGATTTGATTGTGGGGGGAAAATAGTCAAAAAGTATCCCCTGAGGGTGAGGGACTTGTAAATCAATCAAGGCAAGGTCAATATGTTTCCCGTCCCCCCTCTCCCTACAGCTCGACACCACTACAGCTGTCTAGGCCACTCTGCCCGTTCAATCAGCTTCACACTAGCACCAGCAAACCCTGGGATACCCAATGATACCCAATGACAACAAAGCATCCAAGACGAAGGAGTAATAAAGGCTCTGACACAGAGGAGACTCAGCCTGTGGCTACAGCGCCATCGTTGTAAGCTGATGGGGGGTAAAAGACAACCCCAGATGAAGAGTAGATTTTGACAAATATTCTCCGCCCAGGGGGGCCTGCTTTTTAATGAGGCGAAACTTTAAGTACTGAATAATAAATAATAAAAATGGATAGTTCATTTAGCTTTTCAGTGTACCTCGTGAAGAAGCCCATTACAAGTCATTACTCTTAATGTCCGTGATGTGAACAGTAACTATGAAGGAAGACGGTAACATCACGCGGGGGAGGGGGAAGCGGGTGGGGGGGACTTGAAAAGTAAATCAACAAGACAAAAAAACAGGAGAGATGTGCTCCAAACACAAGTATAGCCTCTATACAACAGATAGGTTTCTCTACATAACAGATTTGAGTGTACTGTTACTTCATCAACATGAAGGCTTAAACCTATAGGGTACATACGTCCATGAGGCATTTTAAACGTGTATACAAAGTCTCCCTTCTCTCTCCCTTCGAGCTGAAAGGCTGAAATAAAACGTGATGACATGTCTAGTTCCTTTCGTAACCTTGGTGAAGTCAATAACATATCTTTATTTATTTTTTTTATATTGCTGTCACTCTTTTGCCTAAACCCGGTCCAATGCAGAGGACTGAAGGTTGGGGGCACTTGCCAAAAAAGGTCACATGTTACCATGACGACATCGATTGGCACATCAGACACGGGCGATTCCACGTTAGCGGGAGTGGAAAATATTTTTGTAATGTTCTGGAAACTCTCACATCGGAACTTCATTGGGAGGAAGGATATTTGACATGTTTTTTTACATGTTGTATTTAAAAAGAAAATCATGATGAACGTGGCCATTGTATAGACCTATGCATGCTTCCTGTAAGACCTTACGATGTATGAACCGTACATGTTGGTGGCATTATACTCCATATAGTATGCTCTAACATATGTCCCAATTCTGAAATAAAAATGTCCACATTCATTTATTAAAAATGTTTAAATTTTATCTCAAAGGTGCCCTTTTTGATTTTGCCGAAAAATATACATTTTTTTCTGTTGAATAAATGAATGTGAAAAATGTGCATAAGAATCTACATTTAACATTTACATTTAAGTCATTTAGCAGACGCTCTTATCCAGAGCAACTTACAAATTGGTGCATTCACCTTATGACATCCAGTGGAACAGCCACTTTACAATAGTGCATCTAGATCTTTTAAGGGGGGGGGGGGGGGGGGCAGAAGGATTGCTTTATCCTATCCTAGGTATTCCTTGAAGAGGTGGGGTTTCAGGTGTCTCCGGAAGGTGGTGATTGACTCCGCTGTCCTGGCGTCGTGAGGGAGTTTGTTCCACCATTGGGGTGCCAGAGCAGCGAACAGTTTTGACTGGGCTGAGCGGGAACTGTACTTCCTCAGTGGTAGGGAGGCGAGCAGGCCAGAGGTGGATGAACGCAGTGCCCTTGTTTGGGTGTAGGGCCTGATCAGAGCCTGAAGGTACTGAGGTGCCGTTCCCCTCACAGCTCCGTAGGCAAGCACCATGGTCTTGTAGCGGATGCGAGCTTCAACTGGAAGCCAGTGGAGAGAGCGGAGGAGCGGGGTGACGTGAGAGAACTTGGGAAGGTTGAACACCAGACGGGCTGCGTAACCTAGATATACTCCATATGTTAAAGCAGACTATGAGTATAACATGTATGGTTCATGGATCATAAGGTCTTACAGGAGGATTGTAAAGGTTTAAAAAGGGTCAAACGTGGCACAAATGTAAAAAACAAAACACATCAGACATCCTTCCTCCCAATGAAGTGTCTATGTGAGAATTGCTGGAACAATCCGAGATAGAAAAACTATGTTCTGCTCCCGCTGACGTGGAATCGCCCACATACAGTGCTTTGTTGTAGGAGACAGAAATATGTAGAGTTACTTGTCATCTTTACCAGTCTGCTTAGCAATGAGCACACTGTGGCCCTGGGTGAAAAGATCTGTTGTAATAGATTTTTAATAGCTTTCCCCCCCTTCAACAAAAAAACACTCAATAGCGGAGTGAAAAAGAAGGTTATAATTGCTGCCTCAATGGTATACCGGGGTCAGTAATTATATTTACTTTATTCCATTTTTAAGAATTCTTCAACAGGAGATAATTTATTTTCCAAATGCAGTGTTATTTTCAATCTTTGGCCATAGCAACAATCATTCAACACAAAGGCTGTCATCTCAATCAAAAAGACCCACGCCAGAAAATAGCTTTTTGGGGGGTTTCATTTGCATTTGTTACTGTTAATTTGTATTTTTTTTTAAAGGATGTGAAAGGAAACGTAATTACAAGTTGGGACCTCTGTAAATACCAGAAGAACTCAGCTCACCTCTGCAACGTCCACAAGGTTCATCCCTAAAATGTAAACGGTTCCACCAACTTTTGTTATAAATGTTGATGTGCCATAAACAATTACTGTGTTACTTGCGAATGCTACTTGCGAACCTTACTTGTGTACTGGACCAAAAACGAAAATGCAGGAGAAAACACTTCAATGATTTGTCCATCTTGATTATAACACTTGGCACAAGGAAAACCCACACCAAGACTAAACATTCCCTTAGTCAGGTAAACCGTTGTTATGGCAGTGCAGTCAGGTAAACCGTTGTTATGGCAGTGCAGTCAGGTAAACCGTTGTTATGGCAGTGCAGTCAGGTAAACCGTTGCTATGGCAGTGCAGTCAGGTAAACCGTTGTTATGGCAGTGCAGTCAGGTAAACCGTTGTTATGGCAGTGCAGTCAGGTAAACCGTTGTTATGGCAGTGCAGTCAGGTAAACCGTTGTTATGGCAGTGCAGTCAGGTAAACCGTTGTTATGGCAGTGCAGTCAGGTAAACGTTGTTATGGCAGTGCAGTCAGGTAAACCGTTGTTATGGCAGTGCAGTCAGGTAAACCGTTGTTATGGCAGTGCAGTCAGGTAAACCGTTGTTATGGCAGTGCAGTCAGGTAAACCGTTGTTATGGCAGTGCAGTCAGGTAAACCGTTGTTATGGCAGTGCAGTCAGGTAAACCGTTGTTATGGCAGTGCAGTCAGGTAAACCGTTGTTATGGCAGTGCAGTCAGGTAAACCGTTGTTATGGCAGTGCAGTCAGGTAAACCGTTGTTATGGCAGTGCAGTCAGGTAAACCGTTGTTATGGCAGTGCAGTCAGGTAAACCGTTGTTATGGCAGTGCAGTCAGGTAAACCGTTGTTATGGCAGTGCAGTCAGGTAAACCGTTGTTATGGCAGTGCAGTCAGGTAAACCGTTGTTATGGCAGTGCAGTCAGGTAAACCGTTGTTATGGCAGTGCAGTCAGGTAAACCGTTGTTATGGCAGTGCAGTCAGGTAAACCGTTGTTATGGCAGTGCAGTCAGGTAAACCGTTGTTATGGCAGTGCAGTCAGGTAAACCGTTGTTATGGCAGTGCAGTCAGGTAAACCGTTGTTATGGCAGTGCAGTCAGGTAAACCGTTGTTATGGCAGTGCAGTCAGGTAAACCGTTGTTATGGCAGTGCAGTCAGGTAACCGTTGTTATGGCAGTGCAGTCAGGTAAACCGTTGTTATGGCAGTGCAGTCAGGTAAACCGTTGTTATGGCAGTGTAGTCAGGTAAACCGTTGTTATGGCAGTGTAGTCAGGTAAACCGTTGTTATGGCAGTGTAGTCAGGTAAACTGTTGTTATGGCAGTGTAGTCAGGTAAACTGTTGTTACGGCAGTGTAGTCAGGTAAACTGGAGGTATGGGAGTCTAGTCAGGTAAACTGTTGTTATAGGAGTGTTGTCAGGTAAACTGCTGTCATGGGAGTCTAGTAGGTAAACTGGAGGTATGGGAGTCTAGTCAGGTAAACTGGGGGTATGGGAGTCTAGTCAGGTAAACTGGGGGTATGGGAGTCTAGTCAGGTAAACGGGGGGTTTGGGAATGTAGTCAGGGAAACTGTTGTTATGGGAGTCTAGTCAGGTAAACTGCTGTCATGGGAGTCTATTAGGTAAACTGGAGGTATGGGAGTCTAGTCAGGTAAACTGGGGGTATGGGAGTCTAGTCAGGTAAACTGGGGGTTTGGGAATGTAGTCAGGGAAACTGTTGTTATGGGAGTCTAGTCAGGTAAACTGGGGGTATGGGAGTCTAGTCAGGTAAACTGGGGGTATGGGAGTCTAGTCAGGTAAACTGGGGGTATGGGAGTCTAGTCAGGTAAACGGGGGGTTTGGGAATGTAGTCAGGGAAACTGTTGTTATGGGAGTCTAGTCAGGTAAACTGCTGTCATGGGAGTCTATTAGGTAAACTGGAGGTATGGGAGTCTAGTCAGGTAAACTGGGGGTATGGGAGTCTAGTCAGGTAAACTGGGGGTTTGGGAATGTAGTCAGGGAAACTGTTGTTATGGGAGTCTAGTCAGGTAAACTGGGGGTTTGGGAGTCTAGTCAGGTAAACTGGGGGTTTGGGAGTCTAGTAGGTAAACTGGGGGTATGGGAGTCTAGTCAGGTAAACTGGGGGTTTGGGAATGTAGTCAGGGAAACTGTTGTTATGGGAGTCTAGTCAGGTAAACTGGGGGTATGGGAGTCTAGTCAGGTAAACTGGAGGTATGGGAGTCTAGTAGGTAAACTGTGGTTATAGGAGTGTAGTCAGGTAAACTGGGGGTATGGGAGTCTAGTAGGTGAACTGGGGGTATGGGAGTCTAGTAGGTAAACTGTGGTTATAGGAGTGTAGTCAGGTAAACTGGGGGTTTGGGAGTCTAGTCAGGTAAACTGGGGGTATGGGAGTCTAGTAGGTGAACTGGGGGTATGGGAGTCTAGTCAGGTAAACTGGGGGTATGGGAGTCTAGTCAGGTAAACTGGGGGTATGGGAGTCTAGTCAGGTAAACTGGGGGTTTGGGAGTCTAGTAGGTAAACTGGGGGTTTGGGAGTCTAGTCAGGTAAACTGGGGGTATGGGAGTACAGCCAGGTAAACTGGGGGTATGGGAGTCTAGTCAGGTAAACTGGGGATTTGGGAGACTAGTCAGGTAAACTGTGGTTATAGGAGTCTAGTAGGTAAACTGGGGGTATGGGAGTACAGTCAGGTAAACTGGGGGTATGGGAGTCTAGTCAGGTAAACTGGGGGTATGGGAGTCTAGTCAGGTAAACTGGGGGTTTGGGAGTCTAGTCAGGTAAACTGGGGGTATGGGAGTCTTGTAGGTAAACTGTGGTTATAGGAGTCTAGTAGGTAAACTGGGGGTATGGGAGTCTAGTCAGGTAAACTGGGGATATGGGAGTCTAGTCAGGTAAACTGGGGGTATGGGAGTACAGTCAGGTAAACTGTGGTTATAGGAGTCTAGTAGGTAAACTGGGGGTATGGGAGTCTAGTCAGGTAAACTGGGGGTTTGGGAGTCTAGTCAGGTAAAATGGGGGTATGGGAGTGTAGTCAGGTAAACTGGGGGTATGGGAGTACAGTCAGGTAAACTGGGGGTTTGTGAGTACAGTCAGGTAAACTGGGGGTTTGGGAGTCTAGTAGGTAAACTGGGGGTATGGGAGTCTAGTCAGGTAAACTGGGGGTTTGGGAGTGTAGTCAGGTAAACTGGGGGTATGGGAGTACAGTCAGGTAAACTGGGGGTATGGGAGTACAGTCAGGTAAACTGGGGGTTTGTGAGTACAGTCAGGTAAACTGGGGGTTTGGGAGTCTAGTAGGTAAACTGGGGGTATGGGAGTCTAGTCAGGTAAACTGGGGGTTTGGGAGTCTAGTCAGGTAAACTGGGGGTTTGGGAGACTAGTCAGGTAAACTGGGGGTATGGGATTCTAGTCAGGTAAACTGGGGGTTTGGGAGACTGGTCAGGTAAACTATTGTTATGGAAATGTAGTCAGGTAAACTGGGGGTATGGGAGTCTAGTCAGGTAAACTGGGGGTTTGGGAGTCTAGTCAGGTAAACTGGGGGTTTGGGAGTCTAGTCAGGTAAACTGGGGGTTTGGGAGTCTAGTCAGGTAAACTGGGGGTTTAAGAGTCTAGTCAGGTAAACTGGGGGTTTGGGAGTCTAGTCAGGTAAACTGGGGGTTTGGGAGACTAGTCAGGTAAACTGGGGGTTTGGGAGTCTAGTCAGGTAAACTGGGGGTTTGGGAGTCTAGTCAGGTAAACTGTTGTTATGGGAGTCTAGTCACGTAAACTGTTGTTATGGGAGTCTAGTCAGGTAAACTGGGGGTTTGGGAGACTAGTCAGGTAAACTGGGGGTATGGGAGTCAGGTAAACTGGGGGTTTGGGAGTCAGGTAAACTGGGGGTTTGGGAGTCCAACAAAGTGTCATGTTGAAGAGAACAATACTCACATATGACAGCATGGCTTTGAGTTCTTCATCACTCCTCACAGTGATTCTATCGCCCACCTCATCCTCATCTGAAACACAGATTAACAGCTGTAGTTACTGAGCTGTTATCATTAACAGCTGTAGTTACTGGGTTGTTATCATTAACAGCTGTAGTTACTGGGCTGTTATCATTAACAGTTGTAGTTACTGAGCTTTGTTATCATTAACAGCTGTAGTTACTGAGCTGTGTCATCATTAACAGCTGTAGTTACTGAGCTGTTATCATTAACAGCTGTAGTTACTGAGCTGTGTTATCATTAACAGCTGTAGTTACTGAGCTGTGTTATCATTAACAGCTGTAGTTACTGATCTGTGTCATCATTAACAGCTGTAGTTACTGAGCTGTGGTATAATTAACAGCTGTAGTTACTGAGCTGTCATCATTAACAGCTGTAGTTACTGAGCTGTTATCATTAACAGCTGTAGTTACTGAGCTGTGTTATCATTAACAGCTGTAGTTACTGATCTGTGTTATCATTAACAGCTGTAGTTACTGAGCTGTGTTATCATTAACAGCTGTAGTTACTGATCTGTGTTATCATTAACAGCTGTAGTTACTGAGCTGTGTTATCATTAACAGCTGTAGTTACTGAGCTGTGTTATCATTAACAGCTGTAGTTACTGAGCTGTGTCATCATTAACAGCTGTAGTTACTGAGCTGTTATCATTGACAGCTGTAGTTACTGGGCTGGTATCATTAACAGCTGTAGTTACTGGGCTGTGGTATCATTAACAGCTGTAGTTACTGAGCTGTGTCATCATTAACAGCTGTAGTTACTGAGCTGTTATCATTAACAGCTGTAGTTACTGGGCTGGTATCATTAACAGCTGTAGTTACTGATCTGTGTTATCATTAACAGCTGTAGTTACTGGGCTGTGTTATCATTAACAGCTGTAGTTACTGAGCTGTGTCATCATTAACAGCTGTAGTTACTGGGCTGGTATCATTAACAGCTGTAGTTACTGGCCTGTGGTATCATTAACAGCTGTAGTTACTGAGCTGTGTCATCATTAACAGCTGTAGTTACTGAGCTGTTATCATTAACAGCTGTAGTTACTGGGCTGGTATCATTAACAGATGTAGTTACTGATCTGTGTTATCATTAACAGCTGTAGTTACTGGGCTGTGTCATCATTAACAGCTGTAGTTACTGGGCTGTGTCATCATTAACAGCTGTAGTTACTGGGCTGTTATCATTAACAGCTGTAGTTACTGAGCTGTTATCATTGACAGCTGTAGTTACTGATCTGTGTCATCATTAACAGCTGTAGTTACTGATCTGTGTTATCATTAACAGCTGTAGTTACTGAGCTGTTATCATTAACAGCTGTAGTTACTGGGCTGTGTCATCATTAACAGCTGTAGTTACTGGGCTGTGTCATCATTAACAGCTGTAGTTACTGGGCTGTTATCATTAACAACTGTAGTTACTGAGCTGTTATCATTAACAGCTGTAGTTACTGATCTGTGTCATCATTAACAGCTGTAGTTACTGGGCTGTTATCATTAACAGCTGTAGTTACTGATCTGTGTTATCATTAACAGCTGTAGTTACTGGGCTGTGTTATCATTAACAGCTGTAGTTACTGGGCTGTGTTATCATTAACAGCTGTAGTTACTGATCTGTGTTATCATTAACAGCTGTAGTTACTGGGCTGTGTCATCATTAACAGCTGTAGTTACTGAGCTTTGTTATCATTAACAGCTGTAGTTACTGAGCTGTTATCATTAACAGCTGTAGTTACTGATCTGTGTTATCATTAACAGCTGTAGTTACTGAGCTGTTATCATTAACAGCTGTAGTTACTGAGCTGTGTCATCATTAACAGCTGTAGTTACTGAGCTGTTATCATTAACAGCTGTAGTTACTGAGCTGTTATCATTAACAGCTGTAGTTACTGATCTGTGTTATCATTAACAGCTGTAGTTACTGAGCTGTGTCATCATTAACAGCTGTGTTATCATTAACAGCTGTGTCATCATTAACAGCTGTAGTTACTGAGCTGTGTTATCATTAACAGCTGTGTTATCATTAACAGCTGTGTTATCATTAACAGCTGTGTTATCATTAACAGCTGTAGTTACTGAGCTGTGTTATCATTAACAGCTGTAGGTACTGAGCTGTGTTATCATTAACAGCTGTAGTTACTGATCTGTGTTATCATTAACAGCTGTAGTTACTGAGCTGTGTTATCATTAACAGCTGTAGTTACTGATCTGTGTTATCATTAACAGCTGTGTCATCATTAACAGCTGTGTCATCATTAACATCTGTGTTATCATTAACAGCTGTAGTTACTGATCTGTGTCATCATTAACAGTTGTAGTTACTGAGCTGTGTTATCATTAACAGCTGTAGTTACTGATCTGTGTTATCATTAACAGCTGTAGTTACTGAGCTGTGTTATCATTAACAGCTGTGTTATCATTAACAGCTGTAGTTACTGAGCTGTGTCATCATTAACAGCTGTGTTATCATTAACATCTGTGTTATCATTAACAGCTGTGTCATCATTAACAGCTGTGTCATCATTAACAGCTGTGTCATCATTAACAGCTGTAGTTACTGAGCTGTGTCATCATTAACAGCTGTAGTTACTGAGCTGTGTTATCATTAACATCTGTGTTATCATTAACAGCTGTGTCATCATTAACAGCTGTGTCATCATTAACAGCTGTAGTTACTGAGCTGTGTCATCATTAACAGCTGTGTTATCATTAACATCTGTGTTATCATTAACAGCTGTGTCATCATTAACAGCTGTGTCATCATTAACAGCTGTGTCATCATTAACAGCTGTAGTTACTGAGCTGTGTCATCATTAACAGCTGTAGTTACTGAGCTGTGTTATCATTAACAGCTGTAGTTACTGAGCTGTGTCATCATTAACAGCTGTGTTATCATTAACAGCTGTGTTATCATTAACAGCTGTAGTTACTGGGCTGTGTTATCATTAACAGCTGTAGTTACTGGGCTGTGTCATCATTAACAGCTGTGTTATCATTAACAGCTGTGTTATCATTAACAGCTGTAGTTACTGAGCTGTGTCATCATTAACAGCTGTGTTATCATTAACAGCTGTGTTATCATTAACAGCTGTAGTTACTGGGCTGTGTTATCATTAACAGCTGTAGTTACTGGGCTGTGTCATCATTAACAGCTGTGTCATCATTAACAGCTGTAGTTACTGAGCTGTGTTATCATTAACAGCTGTAGTTACTGATCTGTGTCATCATTAACAGCTGTAGTTACTGATCTGTGTCATCATTAACAGCTGTAGTTACTGAGCTGTTGTCATTAACAGCTGTAGTTACTGGGCTGTTATCATTAACAGCTGTAGTTACTGGGCTGTTATCATTAACAGCTGTAGTTACTGGGCTGTTGTCATTAACAGCTGTAGTTACTGGGCTGTTATCATTAACAGCTGTAGTTACTGGGCTGTTATCATTAACAGCTGTAGTTACTGATCTGTGTCATCATTAACAGCTGTGTTATCATTAACAGCTGTAGTTACTGGGCTGTTGTCATTAACAGCTGTAGTTACTGGGCTGTTATCATTAACAGCTGTAGTTACTGATCTGTGTCATCATTAACAGCTGTAGTTACTGAGCTGTGTCATCATTAACAGCTGTGTTATCATTAACAGCTGTAGTTACTGGGCTGTGTCATCATTAACAGCTGTAGTTACTGATCTGTGTTATCATTAACAGCTGTAGTTACTGAGCTGTGGTATCATTAACAGCTGTAGTTACTGGGCTGTGTTATCATTAACAGCTGTAGTTACTGATCTGTGTTATCATTAACAGCTGTAGTTACTGGGCTGTGGTATCATTAACAGCTGTAGTTACTGAGCTGTGTCATCATTAACAGCTGTAGTTACTGAGCTGTTATCATTAACAGCTGTAGTTACTGGGCTGGTATCATTAACAGCTGTAGTTACTGATCTGTGTTATCATTAACAGCTGTAGTTACTGGGCTGTGTTATCATTAACAGCTGTAGTTACTGAGCTGTGTCATCATTAACAGCTGTAGTTACTGGGCTGGTATCATTAACAGCTGTAGTTACTGGGCTGTGGTATCATTAACAGCTGTAGTTACTGAGCTGTGTCATCATTAACAGCTGTAGTTACTGAGCTGTTATCATTAACAGCTGTAGTTACTGGGCTGGTATCATTAACAGCTGTAGTTACTGATCTGTGTCATCATTAACAGCTGTAGTTACTGGGCTGTGTCATCATTAACAGCTGTAGTTACTGGGCTGTGTCATCATTAACAGCTGTAGTTACTGGGCTGTTATCATTAACAGCTGTAGTTACTGAGCTGTTATCATTGACAGCTGTAGTTACTGATCTGTGTCATCATTAACAGCTGTAGTTACTGATCTGTGTTATCATTAACAGCTGTAGTTACTGAGCTGTTATCATTAACAGCTGTAGTTACTGGGCTGTGTCATCATTAACAGCTGTAGTTACTGGGCTGTGTCATCATTAACAGCTGTAGTTACTGGGCTGTTATCATTAACAACTGTAGTTACTGAGCTGTTATCATTAACAGCTGTAGTTACTGATCTGTGTCATCATTAACAGCTGTAGTTACTGGGCTGTTATCATTAACAGCTGTAGTTACTGATCTGTGTTATCATTAACAGCTGTAGTTACTGGGCTGTGTTATCATTAACAGCTGTAGTTACTGGGCTGTGTTATCATTAACAGCTGTAGTTACTGATCTGTGTTATCATTAACAGCTGTAGTTACTGGGCTGTGTTATCATTAACAGCTGTAGTTACTGGGCTGTTATCATTAACAGCTGTGTTATCATTAACAGCTGTAGTTACTGAGCTGTGTTATCATTAACAGCTGTAGTTACTGATCTGTGTTATCATTAACAGCTGTAGTTACTGGGCTGTGTCATCATTAACAGCTGTAGTTACTGGGCTGTGTCATCATTAACAGCTGTGTCATCATTAACAGCTGTAGTTACTGAGCTGTGTTATCATTAACAGCTGTAGTTACTGATCTGTGTCATCATTAACAGCTGTAGTTACTGATCTGTGTCATCATTAACAGCTGTAGTTACTGAGCTGTGTCATCATTAACAGCTGTGTTATCATTAACAGCTGTAGTTACTGGGCTGTTATCATTAACAGCTGTAGTTACTGATCTGTGTCATCATTAACAGCTGTAGTTACTGAGCTGTGTCATCATTAACAGCTGTGTTATCATTAACAGCTGTAGTTACTGGGCTGTGTCATCATTAACAGCTGTAGTTACTGATCTGTGTTATCATTAACAGCTGTAGTTACTGAGCTGTGGTATCATTAACAGCTGTAGTTACTGGGCTGTGTTATCATTAACAGCTGTAGTTACTGATCTGTGTTATCATTAACAGCTGTAGTTACTGGGCTGTGGTATCATTAACAGCTGTAGTTACTGAGCTGTGGTATCATTAACAGCTGTAGTTACTGATCTGTGTTATCATTAACAGCTGTAGTTACTGAGCTGTGTTATCATCAACAGCTGTAGTTACTGAGCTGTGTTATCATTAACAGCTGTAGTTACTGAGCTGTGTCATTAACAGCTGTAGTTACTGAGCTGGTATCATTAACAGCTGTAGTTACTGATCTGTGTTATCATTAACAGCTGTAGTTACTGATCTGTGTTATCATTAACAGCTGTAGTTACTGATCTGTGTTATCATTAACAGCTGTAGTTACTGATCTGTGTTATCATTAACAGCTGTAGTTACTGATCTGTGTTATCATTAACAGCTGTAGTTACTGATCTGTGGTATCATCATTATAGTTTAAAAAGAGATTGATTAATTTTAACAAAATCAATACAGCAAATTGTTAAGAATATGATTCCATCAAAGCAATGCAGCGATTAACTTAAGCACTCAAGGTCCAGTGATGTGTATTCAAATTTATACACTGCTCAAAAAAATAAAGGGAACACTTAGACAACACAATGTAACTCCAAGTCAATCACACTTCTGTGAAATCAAACTGTCCAATTAGGAAGCAACACTGATTGACAATAAATTTCACATGCTGTTGTGCAAATGGAATAGACAAAAGGTGGAAATTATAGGCAATTAGCAAGACACCCCCAATAAAGGAGTGATTCTGCAGGTGGTGACCACAGACCACTTCTCAGTTCCTATGCTTCCTGGCTGATGTTTTGGTCACTTTTGAATGCCAAATATACCACCCTCATGGAGTCTGTTTCTGACCGTTTGAGCAGACACATGCACATTTGTGGCCTGCTGGAGGTCATTTTGCAGGGCTCCGGCAGTGCACCTCCTTGCACAAAGGCGGAGGTAGCGGTCTTGCTGCTGGGTTGCTTCCCTCCTACGGCCTCCTCCACGTCTCCTGATGTACTGGCCTGTCTCCTGGTAGCGCCTCCATGCTCTGGACACTACGCTGACAGACACAGCAAACCTTTTTGCCACAGCTCGCATTGATGTGCCATCCTGGATGAGCTGCACTACCTGAGCCACTTGTGTAGGTTGTAGACTCCGTCTCATGCTACCACTAGAGTGAGAGCACTGCCAGCATTCAAAAGTGGCCAAAACATCAGCCAGGAAGCATAGGAACTGAGAAGTGGTCTGTGGTCACCACCTGCAGAATCACTCCTTTATTGGGGGTGTCTTGCTAATTGCCTATAATTTCCACAATTTGTCTATTCCATTTGCACAATAGCATGTGAAAATTATTGTCAATCAGTGTTGCTTCCTAAGTGGACAGTTTGATTTCACAGAAGTGTGATTGACTTGGAGTTACATTGTGTTGTTTAAGTGTTCCCTTTATTTTTTTGAGCAGTGTATATTTTTGGAGGGTATTTTGACACTTTATTGAGACAGTATGGAAATCAGAGTGGGCTTTTGGCAGCTGGGGGACACAATAGGAAAGGTGGATGCAGGGATTGACCCCTGGTCTCCAGTGGGGAATTGTATATGTGACTTGTACCGGGAGTGTTACCCTCAACCACAGCTCTACACCTGAGCAGAGTATTCTGCCTTTAAATAGATGACCGCTTTGTAACTGTGAAAGCCAATGTATAACATCCAACAAAGCAATACATTCATCCTAAAGTTACAGGATAAGAAAATCAGACACGTGAGGACTAGAGTTTAAATATTGTGCCTTTAATGGAAGCAGGCCTAATGGTCCTGGTAATGGCTTCACAAACTTGGTCCGGACTAAGTTTCCCCCTAGTACCGATCTTGGATCAGCTTCCCCATCCTAACGACGACCATTAGTGTGGAAAAATGCTACTGCCCCACGATCAGTGTCTAGAGGCAACTTGCACCCAGGAACATAGCCTACATGATCCTTTTGGTGTGCAAAAACTTCCAAAAGTGGTTCCTGAAGACAGTCTTATTGGGTATTAAGGACAATACCAGCCAAAAAGGCAAGATAAGTAGCAACTGAGTAGTAGAAGTAGACTGAGCTTTTCAGTTGTAACTAAACATAGTTGGGTAGAAGTCTGCCAAACAGACTTTCACATTTGGTTGGTGTAATGAAAAACTGTCCCCACAACAGGAACCCAGGCTGATGAAATCTCAGAATGTCAATCTTTTCATGAGGTAACTTACATTCAAACGCAGTGATTGTGGTTTCGGGCATGACATCCCTTATAGCGACCTGCAAAATAGATTTAGAAAGATATCAACGGTAAAGCAAAACAGTTGCTAACTAGTTAGGTCCTTAGCCTAGCTAACTGTAAACTTTGCAACTGTAGCTAGCTAATTAAGTTAGCGCTCACCAACAAGTCACTGAAGCTCAAAAGTGATGGGCAGTCCACGGATGAGTCCATATCCCCGACGGGAGTCTTTATACGGATCTCTATTCCCTCGGTGTCCATAGCGCAGAAGTTATTTAAAACAAGTAGAAGCATAACAGACGAATAAGCAGAAACATAATCAGTGTTGGCTGGCTAACTTCCTAACAGCACATCCTATTCCTATCCTAGCTATATTAGCTGTCAAGTTAGCCGTTAGCTAACAGTTACTACATTTCAACTAACGTTACTTGCATGACTAAGAGCAAGCCATTGCAGGTCTTGTCGACGAGAGAGTGCGTTTTAACGTTTCCAACACAGTTTGACTCACGGACATCCAAAAGCGTTTTAAATAGTTGGAAATGACATAGCTAGCAAAGTTAGCCACTATGCAAACAAAACCAGGAAGTTCACCGGAAGTTTTTGTATTTCTAACCGGATATAGATTTAGGAGGCACTCTTCACTCTGGCTGGAATACTCTATCACAGTCTTTGACTCTATGGTTGCAGTATGAGCCATAGGTTTCTGTGGCGCTGTAGACTACAATCGTTCAGATAATTATTGTCCCACATGATGAAGTCGGGGAGGGGACTGTGAATCTGTCTCCATTTATTCGTTCATATGTTAGTGAAAGGTGGGTGTATGATACGTCTTGCCATATGATACGTCTTGCCAAAGAGATCCGGGATTTACAAAATTACACTGATTGGCCAGATGGTGGCGCTATAACAAGAGATTGAAAATGAAAACTTTGAAAAGTCACACCCCTCACCCTTTTGACTTAAAGTCATGAAATTCGGTACTTAGTTCCCTCTCTTCACAAGGAACACATTTGTCTCAGTGACCCATAAGGTCTGCCAATTACAGATTTTAGGCCATTTAGAATTTTGTGAAAAACACTTAAAACGCTACTTTTCTGGCAACGAATGACCAATCTGCACAAAACTTGATATGTGGCATCTATGGACAAAGGTCTCTTAACCCAATATTTTTCAGACAAGTACCTAAAAAAATATGGCCGCTATTGAGCAATAAACATTCACATGGGCGTGGTCTGGCACATAAATGCATATAAATCAGTCGAGGAACATAGCCGCGGGACGTAGGGGTGCAGAGGGTGCTGAAAAATCAGAATGTAAAAAACAATATGAATAAAAAAATATGATTTTTGTGCACTGGGCCTTTACTATTATTAACAGACCTATATAGACGTCTGTAGAGCGGGCAAAAAAACAAACATTTTTAAGCATCTCCACTTTAGAGGTCAAATTAAGAACATTATCTAGCATGATTCATTAGTTGGAATTGTAAGAGTTGTAGACCTGTCTCTTTCTCTGCAATTGTCATTCTAATGGAATCCAGAAAGAACATAACCCTGTCCTCAAACATTTACATCAAAAAGTATTTTTATTTATTATGGATCCCCGTACTCTTCCTGGTGTCCAGCAAAATGAAGGCAGTTATGGCCTTCCGAGTGGCACTGCGGTCTAAGTGTCCGAGTGTCACTACAGACCCGGGTTTGATCCCAGGCTGTGTCGCAGCTGGACACCACCCGGGAGATCCATGAGGCGGCGCACAATTGGCCCAGGGTTTGGCCGGCTGGGATGTCCTTGTCCCATCGCGCTGTAGCGACTCCTTGTGGCAGGCCGGGCACATGCATGCTGACTTCTGTCACCAGTTGTACAGTCGTGGCCAAAAGTTTTGAGAAAGACACAAATATAAATTTTCGCAAAGTTTGCTGCTTCAGTGTCTTTAGATATTTTTGTCAGATGTTACTATGGAATACTGAAGTATAACTACAAGCATTTCATACGTGTCAAAGGCTTTTATTGACAATTACATGAAGTTCATGAAGTGTCAATATTTGCAGTGCTGACCCTTTTTTTTTTTTAAACCTCTGCAATCCGCCCTGGCATGCTGTCAATTAACTTCTGGGCCACATCCTGACTGATGGCAGCCCATTCCTGCATAATCAATGCTTGGAGTTTGTCAGAATTTGTGGGTTTTTGTTTGTCCACCCGCCTCTTGAGGATTGACCACAAGTTCTCAATGGGATTAAGGTCTGGGGAGTTTCCTGGCCATGGACCCAAAATATTGATGTTTTCTTCCCCAAGCCACTAAGTTATCACTTTTGCCTTATGGCAAGGTGCTCCATCATGCTGGAAAAGGCATTGTTCGTCACCAACTGTTCCTGGATGGTTGGGAGAAGTTGCTCTCGGAGGATGTGTTGGTACCATTCTTTATTCATGGCTGTGTTCTTAGGCAAAATTGTGAGTGAGCCCACTCCCTTGGCTGAGAAGCAACCCCACACATGAATGGCCTCAGAATGCTTTACTGTTGGCATGACACAGGACTGATGGTAGCGCTCACCTTGTCTTCTCCAGCCAAGCTTTTTTCCGGATGCCCCAAACAACTGGAAAGGGGATTCATCAGAGAAAATGGCTTTACCCCAGTCCTCAGCAGTCCAATACCTGTACCTTTTGCAGAATATCAGTCTGTCCCTGATGTTTTTCCTGGAGAGAAGTATCTTCTTTGCTGCCCTTCTTGACACCAGGCCATCCTCCAAAAGTCTTCGCCTCACTGTGCGTGCAGATGCACTCACACCTGCCTGCTGCCATTCCTGAGCAAGCTTTGTACTGGTGGTGCCCCGATCCCGCAGCTGAATCAACTTTAGGAGACGGTCCTGGCACTTGCTGGACTTTCTTGGGAGCCCTGAAGCCTTCTTCACAACAATTGAACAGCTCTCCTTGAAGTTCTTGATGATCCGATAAATGGTTGATTTAGGTGCAATCTTACTGGCAGCAATATCGTTGCCTGTGAAGCCCTTTTTGTGCAAAGCACTGATGACGGCACGTGTTTCCTTGCAGGTAACCATGATTGACAGAGGAAGAACAATGATTCCAAGAACCACCCTCCTTTTGAAGCTTCCAGTTTGTTATTCAAACTCAATCAGCATGACAGAGGGATCTCCAGCCTTGTCCTCGTCAACACTCACACCTGTGTTAACGAGAGAATCACTGACATGATGTCAGCTGGTCCTTTTGTGGCAGGGCTGAAATGCAGTGGAAATGTTTTTGGGGGATTCAGTTCATTTGCATGGCAAAGAGGGACTTTGCAATTAATTGCCATTCATCTGATCACTCTTCATAACATTCTGGAGTATATGCAAATTGCCATCATACAAACTGAGGCAGCAGACTTTGTGAAAATTAATATTTGTGTCATTCTCAAAACTTTTGGACACGACTGTACTGTGCTTCCTCTGACACACTGTGTGTCAAGAAGCAGTGCGGCTAGGCAGGGTCATGTTTCAGAGGATGCATGGCTCTTGACATTTGCCTCTCCCGAGTCCGTACGGGAGTTGCAGCAATGGGACAAGACTGTAACTACCAATTTGGATATCACGAAAAAGGGGGTAAAAAAGAAAAAACATTAATGCAGATATACAATTTTAAAGGTGCAAAGTTATGGGCAAAGACACAAAACATCCACATCAAATTTAATATTTTTCTTGATCAAATAACATGGAAAACAACCACTTTTTTGTGCAGTATTAATTTTCCATCCTTACACACCACTTAATGTACATTACTGCATTGTACATAGGCTGGTCATCTAGGTTTGTACCTGTAGACTTTCCTTCACCATGAAGGAAAACAATGACCAATACAGTAATTGAGTACATTGAGACATCAGGTGGTTTGTGATGATAAGATGTGATGATGTGGCTCAGTTGGTAGAGCATGGGGCTTGAGATGCTAGGGTTGTGGGTTTGATTCCCACAGACGGAGGACCAGTATGAAAATGTAAGCACTGAAAAGGAATTAATAGACCACTTCAGTTCTCATATAGAAATAAGTACATTTGCAAAGTATTTCAAGAAACTGGAAAACATATATCAAGCAAGTATTTGTATATACCACATATATAAAGCCGGTAGGGTAGGTAATAAAGGCAACAATGTGTACGCAAAGCAGGTATTGAAAAAGTTTTGTCCGAACTCTTGATTAGTAGGCTATTTGTGATGTGCAATTCTGTCATCATGTGCTGTTTGCATCAGGGGTATAGCCCCCACCCCCCAGGTGGAAAACTAATTAAATAAAAACATAAGAAAACCCAGGGTGCCTTTCCTTCGCTGGGCGGGTCGTTTGGGAAATTCTTTGCAAAATTAGTGTATACCCACTTCACCAGGCACCACTGCATAGGGCCGATGGAAAGGACAGCAGTCACAGACAGCATGGTGTTAAAGGACCACTACACCACTGCATAGGGCCGATATAAAGACAGCAGTCACACACAGCATGGTGTTAAAGGACCACTACACCACTGCATAGGGCCGATATAAAGACAGCAGTCACACACAGCATGGTGTTAAAGCACCACTACACCACTGCATAGGGCCGATGGAAAGACAGCAGTCACAGACAGCATGGTGTTAAAGGACCACTACACCACTGCATAGGGCCGATATAAAGACAGCAGTCACAGACAGCATGGTGTTGAAGAACCACTACACCACTGCATAGGGCCGATGGAAAGACAGCAGTCACAGACAGCATGGTGTTAAAGGACCACTACACCACTGCATAGGGCCAATGGAAAGACAGCAGTCACAGACAGCATGGTGTTAAAGGACCACTACACCACTACACCAGTGCATAAGCCAGTAGGTCCCAATCATAAGAATAGAAAAACACAACCGTTAGGCGAAGCATTTCCCAATCAAAACTATTACGTCCCTTTGGAAAAAATATTTCCCATTTATCACACAAAGTAACCGGTGACCTAAAGTTAAATGCAGCAATGTATAACACACCAGTTATTTTCCAGGAGATGGCTAACAACAGGAAGCAGACTCCAATAAAAACACAGTTCCACTCACTAGATGATGATCATTTGAAACAACCCTTTTCCTGCAGTCAATGACAAAAAGCGCCCTCTTTGGCCTCATGGGTGGAATGTTATAAATATTTTTCATAATTTCATAATTAATAAAAATAATAATAATAATTTAACTGACAAATGCAGTTTTCTGTGATGCATATAAAGTGTAATATTGTGTAAAACTCAAAATGTAATACATTTCAACTCTATATCTGACATGGTACAAGTGTCTTCTTTTTTTTAAAGCCCATAACTATGTGTGTGAGGTGTTTCAAAGTAGATTTGTTTAAGACTACCAATAATCACTCTGTTACCCTGATTTAGCCCACTGCAGTAAAAGGTTAACTTCTTGTAGAAAGTTGAAAAGCTAACAAATTAGCAACAACATCCTCTTCAATAACACCTGCTGCAGCCACTGCAAACTAGCCTTCAACAAAAGATAGCTAGCTAAACTATGGAAAAACTACTGCTCACTATTGTGCAGTGACCTATTCGTCTTTGAGAAGGCAGAAGTTTCCATACCTTTTTTGTAAAAATGGTCCCACTCATTACAAGTCAAAATGTGATTGGTTGATTCCACTGCCACTCCAAAATGTTGCCTTAATACAGTTGAATGGCAGATGCCTTCTATCTAGCTTCTGATGGCCTAGTTAATGGCTGACTTAGCTAGCTAGATTTATCTCCCAGAGACCACCAAAGAAAAATCCTGATTGGATATTTTTTTCTCTTCAGTGTTAACCTTTTCCTTTCCAACAAAAACTGAAGAGATTAAATCAGAACATGATGGGGGAAAAAAATATCATTACAATTATTATTATTATTATTTTATAAATCCTTAGCCCTTTTCTGAAGGCGTAGAAGGCCCTCATTGTTCCCCACTGTGTTTGGTTCAGTGGCTCTATTGCCCTCAGCTTGCATTTTTTACCATTCTGAATGTTTAAAAAATCCATATGTTCTTCTGAAATATGAACACAGAAATACTGGACATCTTATTTTGGTAGCGATTTGACAAAATGACAATCACGGTATTGAATTGGACTCACATTTTTCTGGTCTCGGTCTTGACTCGGTCTCGGACCACTTGTTCCCCTCCCGGTTTTGGTCTTGACTCGGTCTCTGCCCCCCCCAGGTCTTGGTCTTGACTCGGTCTCGGCCCCCCTCAGGTCTTGGTCTTGACTCGGTCTCTGCCCCCCTCAGGTCTTGGTCTTGACTCGGTCTCGGCCCCCCTCAGGTCTTGGTCTTGACTCGGTCTCTGCCCCCCTCAGGTCTTGGTCTTGACCCGGTCTCTGCCCCCCTCAGGTCTTGGTCTTGACTCGGTCTCGCCCCCCCCACCCCCCAGGTCTTGGTCTTGACTCGGTCTCGGCCCCCCTCAGGTCTTGGTCTTGGTCTCGGTCTCGGCCCCCCTCAGGTCTTGGTCTTGACTCGGTCTCTGCCCCCCTCAGGTCTTGGTCTCTGCCCCCCTCAGGTCTTGGTCTTGACTCGGTCTCTGCCCCCCTCAGGTCTTGGTCTTGACTCGGTCTCTGCCCCCCTCAGGTCTTGGTCTTGACTCGGTCTCTGCCCCCCTCAGGTCTTGGTCTTGACTCGGTCTCTGCCCCCCTCAGGTCTTGGTCTTGACTCGGTCTCTGCCCCCCTCAGGTCTTGGTCTTGACTCGGTCTCGACCCCCCTCAGGTCTTGGTCTTGACTCGGTCTCGGCCCCCCAGGTCTTGGTCTTGGTCTTGACTCGGTCTCGGCCCCCCAGGTCTTGGTCTCGGTCTCTGCCCCCCTCAGGTCTTGGTCTTGACTCGGTCTCTGCCCCCCTCAGGTCTTGGTCTTGACTCGGTCTCGGACTCGGTGCCTAACCCTAACCCCCCTTAGGTTTTGACTCAGACTCGATTTGCTCCAGTCTCGGTGGTCTCGAACACAACACAGGTTCAATTATTACTATTAGCCTACAGATACATTCAACATTCTTTGAACATGTCACAAGAGAAGAAGACCAGATAATTCTACAAGCTTTGACGGAACTCCTTCCAATGTCATTTCAGTTCAACTTAATTACAAGCTTGATCTCTTGCCAATGTCAACCTTGAAATTTCACTAATTCATTTCATGACAACTTGTCCGTTGAAGAAACAGTGAAGAAAATGTGAATAAAGACGTCCTTCCCCGTAGCGATTGATCGTGGTGTTCCATTGGTTTTTTTCTGCTTCTTCCCTTTGCACCAGATTAACACAGCATTAGTATTTAAAGATTTCCACTTGGCAAGAGTCATCAGCAAAGTAATTGAATGTACTACAAACGACACTTAAAACTTGCTTGATTCCTGCCTTATCGGTGGGGAGCTGATTGTGTGCGCGTGTGTGCGTGCAAGCGTTCATGTGTGCTGATTCACTCTCTGTGACTGTCTCAATGATTGCATTCCTCCTTACAAGACATTGATTCTTGGGCAAAGTGTGGCTGATTTTCCCCTTAATTTACAGCAGTGTGTGTTGCGCACCTCCGATACTCTAGACTGTTGACCTAGGTTATGAGACGTAGCTGTTTAAGCTTCCTTCTGTCTCCTGCAGCTTAGACCTGCCTGGGCGAACACCGCTGAAAACAAGGCCAATGCCATCTGTTCTCTGATGGCGTGGCACACAGGCTTGAGATCTCACTGGCTAACGTGGTGCTGTAAAACAGGGGGCCTAACTGCCACTAAGCTTCCATTAGGGAACCTCTATAGTAGGACCAGAATGAAAGGTCCAACAGCTTAGATGGAGAATGCCCCATCTTTTCTCATTCTCTGTGACCCATCTAAATCAACAACGGGTAAAAAGCTTAGATGTGGATTACAGAACAACACCGGGAATAAAGAGGATATATTCAGAGTCAAACACAAAGGTTTATGTCTGTATAAGGTCACTAAGGGCTATTAGTGGTACGATATGATGATCAGTGATTGATAGACAAAGACGAGTAATCGTAATGTGGAATCATAATGCCAGATTGGTCACGCACACACATGCATACACGTACACGCATCACACACATACGCACTCACACACGGACACACACATACGCACTCACACACGGACACACACATACGCACTCACACACGGACACACACATACGCACTCACACACGCATCACACACATACGCACTCACACACGGACACACACATACGCACTCACACACGGACACACACATACGCACTCACACACGGACACACACATACGCACTCACACACGCATCACACACATACGCACTCACACACGGACACACACATACGCACTCACACACGGACACACACATACGCACTCACACACGGACACACACATACGCACTCACACACGGACACACACATACGCACTCACACACGCATCACACACATACGCACTCACACACGGACACACACATACGCACTCACACACGGACACACACATACGCACTCACACACGGACACACACATACGCACTCACACACGGACACACACATACGCACTCACACACGGACACACACATACGCACTCACACACGGACACACACATACGCACTCACACACGGACACACACATACGCACTCACACACGCATCACACACATACGCACTCACACACACCATCAAATCACCTCTTCACTTGGGTTGAAAAACTATTGAATGAGGGCACCATCATTCAATCCCACATCTCTGACCCAATCCCACATCTCTGACTCAATCCCACATATCTGACCCAATCCCACATCTCTGACCCAATCCCACATCTCTGACCCAATCCCACATCTCTGACCCAATCCCACATCTCTGACCCAATCCCACATCTCCGACCCAATCCCACATCTCTGACCCAATCCCACATCTCTGACCCAATCCCACATATCTGACCCAATCCCACATCTCTGACCCAATCCCACATCTCTGACCCAATCCCACATCTCTGACCCAATCCCACATCTCTGACCCAATCCCACATCTCTGACCCAATCCCACATCTCTGACCCAATCCCACATCTCTGACCCAATCCCACATCTCTGACCCAATCCCACATCTCTGACCCAATCCCACACCTCTGACCCAATCCCACATCTCTGACCCAATCCCACACCTCTGACCCAATCCCACATCTCTGACTCAATCCCACATCTCTGACCCAATCCCACATCTCTGACCCAATCCCACACCTCTGACCCAATCCCACATCTCTGACTCAATCCCACATCTCTGACTCAATCCCACATCTCTGACCCAATCCCACATCTCTGACCCAATCCTACATCTCTGACCCAATCCCACATCTCTGACCCAATCCCACATCTCTGACCCAATCCCACATATCTGACCCAATCCCACATCTCTGACCCAATCCCACATCTCTGACCCAATCCCACATCTCTGACCCAATCCCACATCTCTGACCCAATCCTACATCTCTGACCCAATCCCACATCTCTGACCCAATCCCACATATCTGACCCAATCCCACATCTCTGACCCAATCCCACATCTCTGACCCAATCCCACATCTCTGACCCAATCCCACATCTCTGACCCAATCCCACATCTCTGACCCAATCCCACATCTCTGACCCAATCCCACATCTCTGACCCAATCCCACATCTCTGACCCAATCCCACACCTCTGACCCAATCCCACATCTCTGACCCAATCCCACACCTCTGACCCAATCCCACATCTCTGACTCAATCCCACATCTCTGACCCAATCCCACATCTCTGACCCAATCCCACACCTCTGACCCAATCCCACATCTCTGACTCAATCCCACATCTCTGACTCAATCCCACATCTCTGACCCAATCCCACATCTCTGACCCAATCCCACACCTCTGACCCAATCCCACATCTCTGACCCAATCCCACATCTCTGACCCAATCCCACATCTCTGACCCAATCCCACATCTCTGACCCAATCCCACATCTCTGACCCAATCCCACATCTCCGACCCAATCCCACATCTCCGACCCAATCCCACATCTCTGACCCAATCCCACATCTCTGACCCAATCCTACATCTCTGACCCAATCCCACATCTCTGACCCAATCCCACATCTCTGACCCAATCCTACATCTCTGACCCAATCCCACATCTCTGACCCAATCCCACATCTCTGACCCAATCCCACATCTCTGACCCAATCCCACATCTCTGACCCAATCCCACATCTCTGACTCAATCCCACATCTCTGACCCAATCCCACATCTCTGACCCAATCCTACATCTCTGACCCAATCCCACATCTCTGACCCAATCCCACATCTCTGACCCAATCCCACATCTCTGACCCAATCCCACATCTCTGACCCAATCCCAAACCTCGCCATCCCTTGCACTTCTCAACAGTAGAGGGTAAGGCGTCACTTCTCAACAGTAGAGGTTAAGGCGTCACTTCTCAACAGGAGAGGGTAAGGGATCACTTCTCAACAGGAGAGGTTAAGGGGTCACTTCTCAACAGTAGAGGGTAAGGGATCACTTCTCAACAGTAGAGGTTAAGGGGTCACTTCTCAACAGTAGAGGGTAAGGGATCACTTCTCAACAGGAGAGGTTAAGGGGTCACTTCTCAACAGTAGAGGTTAAGGGGTCACTTCTCAACAGTAGAGGTTAAGGGGTCACTTCTCAACAGTAGAGGTTAAGGGGTCACTTCTCAACAGGAGAGGGTAAGGGGTCACTTCTCAACAGGAGAGGGTAAGGCATCCCTTCTCAACAGTAGAGGTTAAGGGATCACTTCTCAACAGGAGAGGTTAAGGGGTCACTTCTCAACAGTAGAGGTGAAGGGGTCACTTCTCAACAGTAGAGGTGAAGGGGTCACTTCTCAACAGTAGAGGTTAAGGGGTCACTTCTCAACAGTAGAGGTTAAGGGGTCACTTCTCAACAGTAGAGGGTAAGGGGTCACTTCTCAACAGTAGAGGGTAAGGGGTCACTTCTCAACAGTAGAGGTTAAGGGGTCACTTCTCAACAGTAGAGGGTAAGGGATCACTTCTCAACAGTAGAGGTTAAGGGGTCACTTCTCAACAGGAGAGGGTAAGGCGTCACTTCTCAACAGGAGAGGGTAAGGGGTCACTTCTCAACAGTAGAGGTTAAGGGGTCACTTCTCAACAGGAGAGGTTAAGGGGTCACTTCTCAACAGTAGAGGTTAAGGGGTCACTTCTCAACAGTAGAGGTTAAGGCGTCACTTCTCAACAGGAGAGGGTAAGGGGTCACTTCTCAACAGTAGAGGTTAAGGCGTCACTTCTCAACAGGAGAGGGTAAGGGATCACTTCTCAACAGGAGAGGTTAAGGGGTCACTTCTCAACAGTAGAGGGTAAGGGATCACTTCTCAACAGTAGAGGTTAAGGGGTCACTTCTCAACAGTAGAGGGTAAGGGATCACTTCTCAACAGGAGAGGTTAAGGGGTCACTTCTCAACAGTAGAGGTTAAGGGGTCACTTCTCAACAGTAGAGGTTAAGGGGTCACTTCTCAACAGGAGAGGGTAAGGGGTCACTTCTCAACAGGAGAGGGTAAGGCATCCCTTCTCAACAGTAGAGGTTAAGGGATCACTTCTCAACAGGAGAGGTTAAGGGGTCACTTCTCAACAGTAGAGGTGAAGGGGTCACTTCTCAACAGTAGAGGTGAAGGGGTCACTTCTCAACAGTAGAGGTTAAGGGGTCACTTCTCAACAGTAGAGGTTAAGGGGTCACTTCTCAACAGTAGAGGGTAAGGGGTCACTTCTCAACAGTAGAGGGTAAGGGGTCACTTCTCAACAGTAGAGGTTAAGGGGTCACTTCTCAACAGTAGAGGGTAAGGGATCACTTCTCAACAGTAGAGGTTAAGGGGTCACTTCTCAACAGGAGAGGGTAAGGCGTCACTTCTCAACAGGAGAGGGTAAGGGGTCACTTCTCAACAGTAGAGGTTAAGGGGTCACTTCTCAACAGGAGAGGTTAAGGGGTCACTTCTCAACAGTAGAGGTTAAGGGGTCACTTCTCAACAGTAGAGGTTAAGGCGTCACTTCTCAACAGGAGAGGGTAAGGGGTCACTTCTCAACAGTAGAGGTTAAGGCGTCACTTCTCAACAGGAGAGGGTAAGGGGTCACTTCTCAACAGTAGAGGTTAAGGGGTCACTTCTCAACAGTAGAGGTTAAGGGGTCACTTCTCAACAGTAGAGGGTAAGGGGTCACTTCTCAACAGGAGACGGTAAGGGGTCACTTCTCAACAGTAGAGGGTAAGGGGTCACTTCTCAACAGTAGAGGGTAAGGGGTCACTTCTCAACAGTAGAGGTTAAGGGGTCACTTCTCAACAGTAGAGGTTAAGGGGTCACTTCTCAACAGTAGAGGGTAAGGGGTCACTTCTCAACAGTAGAGGGTAAGGGGTCACTTCTCAACAGTAGAGGTTAAGGGGTCACTTCTCAACAGTAGAGGTTAAGGGGTCCATTGATTTCCATGTTAACGTCTGAAATGATTACTTAGCCTAATTGTTGCTGGGGATAGGTGGAAACAAAGCGTTGCTATCAACCAGCCTGATTAATGCCCCCTACAGCACAGCTCTCTGGTGAGAAGAGGGGAATCTATATGGCAGTTTGTCAAACACACTCTCCCAGGACTGGACGATAGTGCCTTCTGCTGTGAGAAGGCCAAGATGACGCCTAGTCAGCAATCCACATTATCAGAAATCAACTCTCTGATTTAGCTGGGAGGAGGAGCAGAAGAGACGGGGAAGAGAGGGGGAGAAAAAGGCTAGCAGCATTCACTGTCTGGTAATTAAAAACCATTTGATCAGCGCCACTGTCTCACCAGTCCCTCTTCCCTCTGTATCGACAAGCTGCTTAGCTGAGAGTGAGCTCAATTTGACTGTAAACATATGAGCTGCACTTATTTAACGCTCTACAAGAAGAGGGAGAAAACAAGTTAACCACACAGTGCAGACAACAGCAAGTTCAATTCTCCATCGGCCAATCACTAATGAGATTCACAAAGGGCGATTGAACACTCTTGTGCCCACACTGAAATGTTGTCTGTATTGAAAACGGTGACACAAACATAACACGTTTTTTTAAATAATGAGTAGAGTTCGATACTACCTCCCTCCTTAGCCGAGGTTAGTGCTGTTTGGAACATCCTGTAACATTTCCATGTATTGGTTGTTAAGGATCTTCCACAAAGACAGGAAGGTTACCTATTAATGGTTCATTTGTTTCTCAACGCATCATAGAATCAGACAGTTAGAATATTGTCTTGGGATATCATGCTAATTGATTATGGCCCTCCACAAGTATTCACCACTATTGACCCAGCAAATGGAAAGGATGAATGAATGATAGCTTATGTTGAGTTTATTGTTGTATTACACTGTAATTAAAACATTGGTTGAAAACATGAACCAATTGCATGCATTTTTGCAGTGCAACAAGGTTTTCTGACTTGATGACAGACCATGATTATACAGGGCCCTAAACCCCTCCCCTGAATAGCTCAACGCTGACCCCACTATGGTGTGGACAGTAACCAGTAGACTAATCAGGTTGACTAATTCATGACTGCCACGGGTTCTGCTTTGACTGGTCTGATCACGAGAGCCTTGTCAGGTGAGAACGCCATCGTTCTAGAGCCTGATTCCACTGCAGGTCTCTAAATGAGTGAGAACAGTCCTGTTGAAAAGGAGACGTCTCCATTCAGCCTTGAAGACCGCTCTTGTTTATTGATGCTGCCAAAGTCCTTGGTGTGATCGATACAATCCTTCTCCCCTGGACCTTCGACAAACAGCCCCAAATTGAGGTCAGGCTATTAGGAGGTTTACAGTACCTCAGCAGTTGCTGGATGTGGTATCATTTCTTACTTTGTGTAAAGATTGGTTAGTTTGACGATATATGGCGTTGGAAATACTGCTGATTTAGTGAGATGTTAGTGAGATGGGATATTTCACTAGAGGGTAAAGAGCCTGTACTGTACAAAGTAGAAATGGACTCAGTCTACCCTGGAGCCTAAGAAGCTGGTTTTCTCTCTTACCCTCTGTGCCATATACACTGGAGAGATTTCTCTTTTATGACTATTTAGTCTCCAGTTGTTTAGTAATAAAGAGGAAATATCTTTGCAGTCTTCAGCCACTCATAGGGACCATCTCAGAATTGATGGGGTGTGTCTTCCGACAGAGGTTACAGGTGAACCTTGACACTGGTTTAGTTAAAGCTACTGAGCTCTACAATAAATAACACATCTCACCATCTCACCAAACCCTTGTGGCAATATGATACACTGGAGACAATGATGGAAGATGTTATGATACAGTAGGAACAGGTGCATTGGTTATTTATATTCCAGTCACTCATTTCTGCTAAAATGATTTCCTTCATTTGGAAGGATGACAGAAAAATATATATTTCATTGCCATTTTGAGAGCATAATTATCCTCTATGCTTCATTCATGTTTCCACTATAAATCATATAAAGTCATTTAGTAGTCATGTACATACTAATCAAATGAAATCAAATGTTTAAAAAAAAACAGGTGTGGACTAACAGTGAAATGCTTCCCTCCCAACAATTCAGAGAGAAAGAAAACAGAGAAATACTAGAAAAATTAAAACATGTAATAATACAAGTAATAATAGATACATAATGAGTATTGATAACTTGGCTATATACAAGGGGTATCAGTACAGAGTATATATGCAGGAGTATGGGGTAATTGAGATAGATATGTACATAGAACTAGGAATAACGTGACAGATAATAAACAGTAGCAGAAGCGTATGCGATGAGTCAAAAAGAGTTTGTGCAAAAATGGTCAATGCAGACAGTCCAGGTAGCTATTGGTTAACTATTTAACTAATTATTTAGCAGTCTTATGGCTTGTGGGTAGAAGCTGTTCAGGGTCCTGTTGCTTACAGACTTGGCGATCCGGTACCGCTTGCCGTGCGGTAACAGTGAGAACAATCTATGACTTGGGTAGCTGGAGTCTTTTACCATTTTAGGGCCTTCCTCTGACACCGCCTGGTATAGAGGTCCTGGATGGCAGGGAGCTCGGCTTTAGAGAAGTACTGGGCCGTACGCACTACCCTCTGTAGCGCCTTGCGGTCGGATGCCAAGCAGCCATACCAAGCTAGTAATGTCAAACGATCTTGAAGAGACAGATTACTTTGGACACAGGTTGTTGTGAGGTATACAAGAAGAAGATATCAATCATTAGTCCATTAAAGCTAGAATCCTTATTTGAAACAATAACAAAGTGTCCTCCCCACCCCTGTTTCTCTAAAAAGCTAAGGCATGGGGCTGGATAAATGTAACCACTCTCAAATTAATAGACAGAGCTATGGATGCAAAGACTGCCCATCCATGATATACAGGGCCTATTGCATCCATCGATGGCCACCAGATTATCGCCAGTTGATCTCTCGTTAAACCATCAATACTAAAATCACCCGCACAACTGATCTCAATTGCAACCAAATTGACCACAGATTGACCCCTCCTTAAAGCTTTGAGTCCTGATTGCTGCCAAAGTGTTTTAAGATATGTTCACCCTCTGGTGGGTATTATAAAAGATACTAATTTATCTTACCTTTTGAGCAGACTAAGGGCAATTTATTTATTTGACAATCATTCCTTTCAACTGAAGTAAAGTATTTCCTAATTAACCACAGCAAATCTTTTGTGGTAATTTACCCTACATTTTGCATGAATGGAAAACACATGTTGGTGAAACTTCCTATACATATTTTTTCAATATACATCTTCTAGTCCATTAAACGTAAGTCCAGAAAAATACAGTGAATATATATATATACACAGTACCAGACAAAAGTTTGGACACACCTACTCAATCAAGGTTTTTTAAATACATTTTTTACTATTTTCTACATTGTAGAATAATACTTAAGATATCAACAACATGAAATAACACATATGGAATCAAGTAGTTAACAAAAACGTGTTAAACAAATTAATATATATTTGATATTTGAGATTGGTTAAAGTCGCCACCCTTTGCCTTGATGACAGCTTTCACACTCTTGGCATTCTCTCAACCAGCTTCATGAGGGAGTCAACTGGAATGCATTTCAATTAACAGGTGTACCTTGTTAAAAGTTAATTTGTGGAATGTCTTTCTTCTTAATGTGTTTGAGCCAATCAGTTGTGTTGTGACAAGGTAGGGGTGGTTTACAGATGATAGCCCTATTTGGTAAAAGACCAAGTCCATATTTTGGCAAGAACAGCTCAAATAAACAAAGATAAATGACAGTCCATTATTATTTGAAGACATGAAGATCAGTCAATAGATAACATTTCAAGAACTTTGAAAGTTTCTTCAAGTGCAGTCGCAAAAACCATCAAGCGCTATAATGAAACTGGCTCTCATGAGGACCGCCACAGGAAAGGAAGACCCAGAGTTACCTCTGCTGCAGGGGATAAGTTCATTAGAGTCAATTGCACCTCAGATTGCAGCCCAAATAAATGCTTCACAGAGTTCAAGTAACAGACATGTCTCAACATCAACTGTTAAGAGGAGACTGCGTGAATCAGGTCTTCATGGTCGAATTGCTGCAAAGAAACCACTACTAAAGAACACTAATAAGAAGAAGAGACTTGCTTGGTCCAAGAAACACGAGCAATGGACATAAGACAGGTGGAAATCTGCCCTTTGGTCTGATGAGTACAAATCTGACATTTTTTGTCTTTTTATCTTTGTGAGATGCAGAATAGGTGAACGGATGGTCTCCGCATGTGTGGCTCCCACCGTGAAGGTGTGATGGTGTGGGGGTGCTTTGCTGGTGACACGGTCTGTGATTTATTTTAGAATTCAAGTCACACTTAACCAGCATGGCTACCACAGCATTCTGCAGCGATATGCCATCCCATCTGATTTGCCGCTTTCAACAGGACAATGACCCAAAACACACCTCCAGGCTGTGTAAGGGCTATTTGACCAATAAGTAGAGTGATGGTGCTGCATCAGATGACCTGGCCCCCACAATCACCTGACCTCAACTCAATTGAGATGGTTTAGGATGAGTTGGACTGCAGAGTGAAGGAAAAGCATCCAACAAGTGCTCAGCATATGTGGGAACTCATTCAAGACTGTTGGAAAAGCATTCCTCATGAAGCTGATTGAGAGAATGCCAAGAGTGCGCAAAGCTGTCGTCAAGGCAAAGGGAGGCTACTTTTAAGAATCTAAAATATAATTTGATTTGTTTAACAGTTTTTTGATTACTACATGATTCCATATGTGTTATTTCATAGTTTTGATGTCTTCACTATTATTCTACAATGTAGAAAATATAAAAAATTAAGAAAAACAGTATATCTATGAATGAATAAATAAATACATTCCTTCTTTATGTTGAGATCACAACTTTGTTATCTCATGATCACAAAATAACAAAAGTTGTTTTGTCGAGATCACGAGACAAACTCTATAAATAGGAGTGTGGACGTATTGACGATGGATTGACAGTATGGCTGAGGCAGCAGAGCCCACGGTGGGTCATCACACATGTTTTTATTAATTACCACACTAAGGGATTGTCACGACTTCCGCCGAAGTTGGTCCCTCTCCTTGTTCGGGCGGTGTTCGGCGGTCGACGTCACCGACCTTCTAGCCATCGCTGATCCATTTTTCATTTTCCATTGGTTTTGTCTTGTCTTACATCACACCTGGTTTCAATCCCATCAATTACATGTTGTGTATTTAACCCTCTGTTTCCCTTCATGTTTTGTCGGTGATTGTTTGTTTGTATGTTACGTACAAGTTATGTGTCCGTGTGCGACGGGTTTTGTACCCACTTTTATTATTTGGTATATTTTGGTTTTTGGAGTTTGTGAGCACTTATTAAACGACTCCTTTATACCAAGTTCGTTCTCCTGCGCCTGACTTCCCTGCCACCAACACGCACCCATTACAGGGATGGTACATTTTATGCTAACATCATGTTTTCATTTGTGATTGGAGCTCATTATCAGTTTATAAACTAGCAATTTAAATGTCCCTTATCATGAGCTAAAAGCTCTGGGGCATCTAAGCCCTCATGGGGCATTTAAACCCTGACTGAGGCCTGCCAGGCAGTACTGTCTCCCAGGCTGTGTGCCACCCCCAAGACCACAGCCAATTGCATGCAAGCAACAATGCAGCTAACTTGGCTTGTCTTGTGAGCGAGAGAGCTAGCTAGCTAGGTAGTCTTGTTATCCATGCTGGTTGATAGCTTGCGTAACTGATTTGTGTATCATTTTAAGGGACACCATGTTTTATGGATAATATTTCAATTTACAGAGTCAGTGAGCTCAATTCCTGACAAGCTGGTTAGATTCAATTTCAGCCTCATAGCTTGATCTGATTCAATAGCAGCCTCAGCGGCTGATAAGTTAGGATTCTGCCTAGGCTTTCATAGGTAATGAATCAACAACCTCTCCCTCAATGTGAGCAAGACAAAGGAGCTGATCGTGGACTACAGGAAAAGGCGTGCCAAACAGGCCCCCATTACCATCGACGGGGCTGTAGTGAAGCGGGTCGAGAGTTTCAAGTTCAAGCCTGCCAGGAATAGAGCTTACTCCCTGGATCATATATGCATCTGCCTTTAAAGCACTTTGACAGTTAATCTGCCTGGAATGAGCCTTACCTATGAAACGATCTAAAAGGCAGCATCCTGACGTATCAGCCTCTGAGGCTGAAATTGAATCTGATCAGCTTGGCAGGAATGGAGTTTACTCACTGTAAGTTTAAATATTATCCACAAAACATGAAGTGTCCCTTATAATTATATATCAGTTATGGTAGCTAACAACCAGCATAGATAACAAGCTAGCTAACAATACTAGCTAGCTAACAACCAGCATAGATAACAAGCTAGCTAACAACACTACCTAGCTAACAACCAGCATAGATAACAAGCTAGCTAACAACCAGCATAGATAACAAGCTAGTGTAACCGAGGTGAAATGGCTAGCTAGTTAGCGGTGGTGAGCGCTAATAGCGTTTCAATCGGTGACGTCACTCGCTTTGAAACCTTGAAGTAGAGGTTCCCCTTGCTCTGCAAGGCTTTTGTGGAGCGGTGGGTGACTGTTGTTGATGTGTGCAGAGGGTCCCTGGTTCGCGCCCGGGTCGGGGCGAGGGGACGGACTAAAGTTAAACTGTTACACTAGCTAACAACACCACCTAGCTAACAACCAGCATAGATAACAAGCTAGCTTGCAAGCTAACTAACAACACTACCAAGCTAACTAGCTAACTCACAAGACCAGCCAAGTTAGCTGCGTTTTTCCTGGCTTGCAATTGGCTGTGGACTTGGATGCGGCATGCAGCCTGTCAGGCATTGTTCAGGGCTTAAATGCCCCAGGAGCGCAATGTGATCAATGCAGCCACAGGGCTCCTTGATGAGGTGGTTATCATGCATCTGAACAAGTGAATGGATGCTGGTGGTACTTTGAATGTCTTGTGATCTCGACAAAATAACTTTTATTATGTAGTGATCATGAGATAAATAAGTAATGAACTCGATATAATATATATATATATAGAAGGAACTCGATTTAACAAAGAAATATATATTTTGATTCTCTGGACTTCCATACCATTAATTACAAATTGTCTTATCAAGACCAGGGGGAAATATCCCTGCACTGTCCATATTTGAAATGAATGGCATATATTATATTATTTTGCCATTTAAGGTGAAACTTTGAATGAAGAATAGGCCTGCTACCTCTATGTTCTTATGATACTGTAAGTATTTTACATTCATCAGCCTTAAGGGTTCTGATGCTCCTGATGGGTCTTCATTTAACTGGGGTCAGGAATAGTGTTAACCCATGCCGCATTCGTATGCTATTCAGATCTAGGAAGCTCTGAAATGTTCAACGTGCTAACTGGTTGAATGCGGCATGTGTTTAACTACATCCGGTTAGCAAGTCAGAAATGTCAGAGTTCCGACTAGCACGTGAACGCGGTAGCCTACTACTAGACAACAAAAATTGCAGCTGTTTGCTATCAACGTAAGATCAGAAAATGACTTTTTTGTTGTTGTTGTAATCAAGCTAATTTGAGCAGGCAGGTGCATGTAACCTTCCGCTATAAGAAGCCCAGCGCTAACACGGTGCTCCATGGGAAGTTCCAAGTCTTCATTGTAATCCACCAGAAATGTATAATTTTAACCATGTTTTGAGGCTATACGGTGTTTGATAACATGTACGTCATTTACAAACACTGGAGTAAAACAGGCTCATATTTTTGCTTCTGATGGGGTACGACAGTTGATATAAGCTCACGAGACATTTATAAGTTAAGTCCAAAAATGGATGTAGCAACTAAGGACGATAGTTTTAACAATTAACACCTCAAGTTACAATGACTTTGCTGTTTATTGAAAGCTTTTCCTGAAGCATGACTGAAAGATTCAACCAGAGGTCAACCATGTTCCCCTGAGGGACAGCCATCTGACACAATGTCCAGTTAATGACACCACAAACAAATGGTTTTTACTAATGACTCTCAATGCTAGATCACCACAAGACAATCACCAATGCATGGGCACACAACAACTCCTGGGGGTATTGCGAGAATGGTTGGTGATTGAGTTGCTATATATTTCTGGTGTCTGAGGGATACTTTAACTGTAGAGGATTCCTTGATGTCTTCTCATCTATCCATGGAGCACGTCAATATTTGCTGATTGGTTGACGTGACTTGTTCAAGAACCATGGGACAGCTATCCACTTGGAT